>NW_020527599.1:0-25973 GCF_003368295.1 Carassius auratus | reverse complement strand
ATGGTTCTTATTTTTATCATATGAAAAAGAGCAGCTTGAACGTTCTGTTAAACATCTGCTTTGTGACATTAGACTGAAAAAAAAAGTGCTAATTTGCATTTTTTAAATGAACTATACCTTTAAGTAGTCCCAAATTCCAGGCCTTCAGCTGGGACCACGCCATCAATCATAAACAGGAAATGCAAGAGATTTATCTGGAAGTACATCCTGTAATGTTAGAGCCACAGGAAACGGCTGGGAGAGGGAACAAAACAGCAGCACTATGTTCACACATGAGTCCGAGTGCTCTGAAACCGACACAAGCTGCAGCACACACTAACAATAGCCTGGCTTGATGACAACACAAAGACTGAAAAATACTCCAAAGATCTGAATCATCATTAAAACCACATGACGCTCACACACACACACAAAGCCCAGTGACTGAGAAGGAAGGGTTATTGAGGTCCCGGTGGCTGAGGAGGGGACAACAGCACAAATTACACGCGTAAATCACTATTTTTACTAAAGTCACTCCTTAGAGACGGTTCTGGTTTCCTTAGCCTTTCCTGGAAGCTGCACCATCCTGCCCTGCTTCCTGTGCCACAACTGACATTCCTGACTGGAATCTACGGTAAGGAGCCGAACTTGGTTGTAAAGATCACTTAAATTAACACTTCATCTGCTCACATGTACGTCCTCTTCCCTGTTTTTGTCATCAACTAAGAGACAGTAAGCATTAAGTGGAAGCAAATCGAAACTAATTTATAAACGAGTAAGTAAACACTGGGACTTAACCACAGACCAAGCAAAATAAAGTCTTAAAGAGCTTCTGAATTAGGGCTGCACGACACTGGGAAAAAATTACATTGCGATATTTTTATTTTTCTGCGATATATATTGCGATGTGAAATCTAATCTAATTTTAGAGGAGCAGCTGGCCCGTATAATTAATGAATAACGGATCAACTACGACTGCCTACTTCGCACAACCTGCGATGTGACTATCGTGAATTCGTACATTGCGATATCGATGATTAAATGACACATCGTGCAGCCCTATTCTGAATCATCCTATATTATTTTGTAAGAACAGAGTTAACTTCTGTTCAGCTGAAGAAATAGCAGAAGTATTAAATTGGATGCATTTTCCCAAGGAAATGACACTCATCTAAGAGGGAGGTGTAATGACACAGCAAAATGTTTCTCTCCTATTTCAGAATATCTGATTGTGTGCATCACCACATCATATTTCATAGTCACTGTGAATTTCTGTGAATTTTGTTTCAGGCTAAAGCAATAATTAATTTTTATTTAAAAAAAAGTTTTATGAAGTCAGACTTGAATATGCGATTGTAGCTTCGCTTCGTTTGGCAAGTAACACACATTAATCAGACTACAACTAGCCTAGGTGTTTTGTGACTGATGTTCTCATTTCATTTGATCACACATGGTGTTAAATATAACTGGACAGTCAGATGGAGACTGTAGAGTGCAAAAGAACAACCGCCTACTTCTTTAGCAGCCTTGGTTCTGGAAGTATTTTTCTCTTTAATATCCAATAGGGATTTTTAGAAGTCATTAAGCAGTCATAAGCCATGAATCAAACCAACCAGCTATGTGATAAATCGCAACATTACAAAGGAATTTTAAAAGTAAAAGTATTTGAAGACTCTACTCAATGGCTTTAATGATGGAAAGAACTACAACCCCATGAAGCATTGTTAATGGTTTAAAAAAAAAAGTTACGTAACGTGTGGCAAGGTATTGTGTCCCATACTCAGGTTAAATGCAGAGCACAAATTCTATCAAAGTGCACACACACAGCAGTGAGTAGTGAACACGCACACACATCCCGTGAACCCCGTGAAGTGTTGTACTGCAGGAACAGGTAGCAAATTCCCCTGTAAAACAAACGAGCCGTCTAAAATGCCTAGATTTGTGCCGGCCCAAGAATAGCAGTCCAACGCCAGGCCGAGATCCCCGGGGAATTGGCAGGGGAGAGCAGGGAAACTCGGATGAGAGAAAGGGGTTTGGTTTTCGGCTGCTGATGAGATGCTTAAGAGAGACGTGAATACTTCACTGATAGTTTGGGGTTTTCATTGGACACACAAAGTGAGTCATGAAAACGAAAGCTTCGAAAAATACAGAAAACAAACCACACAATATGGCAAAGGCTGCAGTGATTTAGAGGTGATTTCCTTTAATCACTTTTAAACACGCCAACAAGGCAGCGAGGGTTCGCCGGGTTCCTTACCTCTCCGAAGGCGCCCCTGCCAATCACTTTCAGCATCTCGAAGTCATCTCTGTGAAGCCGCATCTCCTTCACGGTGGTTGTGAATGGCTTCACTGTAAATAAAGACAGAGAGAAGTAGTTATGATCATAAGTTATGATCTATACTTTGAAATGGCCAATAGAGAAAGATGCTTGCACAGCCATCCAAACCAAGAATCCTTGACTTGATGCACCAATATTAAAATGCTAGTGGATACAAATAAAATGATAAGTATAATATATTATTCTAATTAAAAATTATGGCCAAAGTTGTTTTAAATGCTACAAGTGAATGCGGTACAGAATAATAATGTAAAGTATGAAAATGGATATTTATTTTGAGATTGTATAAAACGTAACTGTCATTAAATGAGTGTTTTCAAAGAATAACTTGATGAGAAATAATGGTATGCATTCATGTGAATGTATTTATAAAAAATTGTATTCATTTATTCATGTACATGTATTCCTATGTTTATGTAAATGTGTTTATGAAAATTAAAAAATCTAATCAAATAAAATAATACAAGTGGCCAGAAAACTGTTATGGTACTGACATAATAACATGTCGTCTCAAAAGTAGCAATATAAGAGTACGTATATATGTGCTACTGAAATTATGGATTTTGATGTAATTGTCACCACAATCTGAACACAATCGGAGTGACTTCATCAAATGCAGCAGTGAAGAGATTAAAAGAAATGATGTAATCTAAACAGCGTGCATCAAATATCATGTTGTCAAACGGTCGTCCCTCCTGCTTTACGAGGCACCACTAGAGATCTGGCGTGCACCCAAGACATGGATAAGCCAGCCTGGACGCCTCACCATATGAGGACATACGCTGAGTCTCATGCAGTTACAATAGACATTTTTCACTCATAAGTGCTCGAAACTCTAAAAACGCACAGCAGGCCTGCGCCTCAGCCGATCAGACAAAACTGCACGCTTAGAGCTGCATGGAAACAACATCATCTGCTTTTAATGAGAAGATCCCTCAAAGTGGCCCAGCATCTATTGACAGCTTTATAGCCCAGCATGCATGAGGCCAGCGCACTGGTATGCCACTCCAAAGACAGCAACAACAAAAAGTCTGGTATTATCGCTCATTTAGGAAGCTACTAGTAGTAAAAGCAGCACTGACAACAGAAGTTCATAAACTGGTGGTGCACCACTGTGTTTCTTAACCCACTGACCAGCTCTTCCTGTCACCCACTCGAAGCCTCAGACAGGACAGGACGCCGTGGGCCATTCAGACAACGTGTGATGCAAGTTATGTCATTTTCAGCGTAAGGAACTATACTGTGCATGCATGAGGTGTCTGTTGTTGATTATTAGTCTTAGAGGAGTTAGTTGCATCTCCATATGAATTTTCAACCATTGCCAACCATAAGATCCTCAGAATGCACCCACAAATCTGAAAAATAATTTATATTTTGTTACAGGAAAATAAAATAAATGAGAAAAATAAAAATGGAAAAATAAATTATAATATTAAAGAAATAATATTTTAAAAGAATGGCATGGAGGCATGCAGGGATGATGATTTTAATCATTGCAAATATTTATAGGCCCCAAAACCCCTAGACACATTACAATAAAAGCACTCCTTGGGGACAAAAACTGCCTTTCATATTCAAAATTGCATGCTTTGTTTTCATACATGTAATCTTATAATCCTCTCAGCCCCCAAATATAATGAGGCATTTCTCTAAGTCTCCAGGTCCATGTATTCTCAATTACAATAAACTCTCATCGCTCGCTGTACTAAATGGCAACATCAGAACTCCAGCTGCAGGACTGAAAACATGAAAACAAGCTGCTAGAAAAGTTACAGCGGCCAACAGAAACAAAGAGGCAAAAGTGAAACTACGAAGTCTGGAGAGTGTGAGACTACTTTTTTTTTTTTTTTAAATACTTTTATTCAGCAAGGACACATTCAATTTATCTACAGTGACAGTAGAGACATTTCTACGGTTACAAAAGATTTCTAGAGAATTTCTATTTCAAATAAACGCTGTTCTTTTGAACTTTCTATTCAGCAACGGATCCTGAAAAAATGCATCATGTTTCCACAATTTTTTTTTATTGCTTATTTTAAGAACTGTTTCATCAGCAGCAAATCATCAAATTAGAATGATTTCTGAAAGATGAAGTGACATTTGAAGACTAAATGAGTATTTTGTGTTTTTGCCGGTCATGCTGTATACTTCCTGCATCCAGAAGAGTTGTGCGGTTAGCAGCCAGGCATGCTCCATTAGACGAGACACTGGAGGCCTGAGCACAAAGATTAGACTGTGATAGATGAAGCAGTGAACACTACAGACACTGTAACACCATCTCTGTAACTACTGTTCTCATTAATACCATAACACACATCATCTAACAATGTCTTCATGGAGGACACGCCTGACCTGACATATAAAAGCCCTAGCTTTAGGAGTTTAAAATAGACTGCATTATCCCATGTGTGCCAGAGCGGAGCATCTCCAATCAATATGACACAATTAAATATTTAACAATGATGACGGGTCACAGCAAAACTAAAGCCAAATAAAAAATACTCTGCCCTAGTTTATGTCAAGTTACTTTTATTTTGTTGTTTACGTTTTACAATAATGGTCCATTTGTAAACTGCATTAGCTAACATGAACTAACAATAAAAATACTTCTAAAGAATTTAGTAATCTTTCTTTAATCTCAGCATTTACTAAAACATTACACTGTAATAAAAGTTAATAACATTAATCAAAGTTATATCTGGTAATATTGCATTAAAACGTTTGTAGTATCCTTGGTACACATTACTTTTACTTTAATAACAGCAATTTTAATAGGGCTGGGCGTTCTTGCACTTGAACGAACAAATACATACTAAACCATGACAAAATAACTATTTTGGCGAGTAACTTCGTAGCTTTAACAATGATTAATCTATTTTTAATTTATACAGTAGAGTACATATGCACTGGTCGACCGGCTTGGTTTATTTTATTTTTTGATTTTTGATTTTTAAAGTAGACATTTCACACTCTATAGATATATTTTTATATAGAAAGAGCCCCATTTCATTTCAGAGGCGCTCTGCATGGAAATCTTTCCCAACAACACATCACTGTAAGCATCCAAGCTTATAATTCCAAAACAGCCGGAGCAGATGACTAACAGGACAACATTAATTTTACATTTCACAACTAAAAACTAGTGATTTTTTTGCAACTCAGGAGATGAGAAGACTATTGTTTAGAGTGAGCCACAGGGAGCAGGACACTTTCCTCTAGCTCTGAATAACACAGCCCACACTGTTCTGCCATACCGACATTATCGACAACATATTTTTGTTGTCGAGTAGTCATTTGATCTTATATGACCTAATGCGAGATCCTGCATTAAAGCGGTTTTACCAGTGTGGCGCTGAAGCACGAGACTGTAATTCAGCCTTCCTGGATGCAACTCAAGAGAAGACAGTGTTTGAGTTCAGAACTAACGCAGATGAACCTGAAGCTGCTGAGTGGCGTTTGAATGAATATGTTAATATATGCCAAGCATTTTTCCTCTCAATAAGAAAAAAAAGCACCAAAAACTGACCATGGTGTGAAAGCATCACTTAGGAACACATTCGATTACAGCAATGAGGATGTTTCCAAGAACTCTGAAGTTCAGCACTCCAGTACAGTCAAGTTCAGTCAGGTCACGTTTATTTATATAACAGTACTAGATGCAATAGATAGCCTTAAATCAAGCAGCTTTACAGTTTTAAACATGAAAAACCAGAATCACTTTCAGTTAGAATTATACATTGATTTTCTGTTATAAAGCAGCTCTCCTGCTAGCTAAATAATAAAATCTTTTTCTTAGTGGGGAAAAAAATATTTCATTAAAGTTTTAGTTCGGTTTGATCTAGCTCAGGACTGTTTTGATTATCATAATCCTAAAGGGTATTTTAAGAGAGATCACATTGTGAATAATAACATAGTTTATCCCAAAAAAAAAAAAAACTGCTTACCTTTATTTTTTCTTATAAAAATGACTTACAAAAAGAGATGTTAGGCAGAATGATGTGTCATTCAGTTACTTTTTCATATAGCTAATTAAATGAGGAATAAGAGAATTTCTCTGTCATATAATTTTGTGTGCTATATATATTTATTTGTATAAATTATTGTATAATTGCAATTAATGACTTTCAAAAGCTGAAATAATTTATTTGTTAGAATATGTAGAAATATTTCAACTAATTGCAAAAGCTGAATAATCAGTCGACGTCTAAATGATAAATTAAATAATAGATGATTAGTCAAATAATCTTTCTATTAATTGTCAGATTAATCATTATCAAAATAATCACTTGTTGCGGCCCGAGTCACAACACAGAACTAAAGAGGTCACACTATGATCAGGGGATGAAAAAATGTTTATTAGTAAGCCATTGGTTAGTGCAGTCATAAAAAAAAAAGCTATTATGTAACTCTGAATCTGTGTATGATCAGAATAAGAGAGAGGGAGAACGGAAGAATCAAGAACCTGTCGACAAATAAATTGTGTTCTTAAGATATAATGAAAGAGATATTTGTACATCTGTTAACAAACTGCCATCTGTGGATGATCTGGAGAGGATTTTATTATATTTTATATAACCTGATTCTACATTGCTTGTCATACTTCTTAAAGTAGACTAAACCAATTACCAATAATGGTATAAAATGAGCTATAATTTAACTGAATTTTAGACAGACAGACGGACAGACAGAGGGATAGATAGAAGTGTGATTTATTTTTTTGTAGTTAAAATAACAGTAATCTTCTCACAGCAGTTTTCAGAATGTTGTCCAATTAATATTTAAAGTGTAATAAAGTAAACTATGTCTTTGTTTCATTCACCTTGTTTTCTACATCCACACACTCTTCATTAAGCAAGACACTTGCAAACGACAGACTTTGAGACCCTGATCGGCTCTGGAGCTCAAAGTGCTGCTCTAGATGCTGATTCTTCCTAGTAACACATCTTTTATTTTATTAATTGGCCTGGTGTGCATCTTAACAAGTGTGCCATAGATTAGCATATCTAAAACAAGGTTAAAACTTACTTTTAATGCAAAGTATGACTAATATATGTTGGTGTGTGAATTATAATACAATAATCCAGCATCTCATTAAATGTTAGATCAAGAATTTCTGAGGAAGTGGATAACATTTACTGGCGATTTAAAGTAGTGCACCAATTTGTGAGCGCACATAAAACATGCCGGAAAACCTAAACCTGTGCTTCACTGTCCTGCTGGACATCCAGTGGCTGATGAAGATCTTTATCCAGTGATTAACCCAGCGTGTTCACTCAGAGACCGCAGACAGGAGCCGGGGAGCAGAAAATGGAGGATGCTATCTCTAAGAGGCACAAATACCCCAGACAGTGTCTTGTGAGATTCCGAACACTTCTGAGCTACAGATCCATTGAGCCATAGATGATCACTGCTATCTCAGCTTTCATAATATATATATAAAAGTTTGGAAACATTACTATGTTTAATGTTTTTGAAAGAAGTTTCTTCTGCTCATCAAGCCTGCATTTATTTGATCAAAAATACAGAAAAAAATGTAATATATTATAACAATTTAAAATAATTGTTTTTACATTTATTATACTTTAAATTATCATTTATTTCTGTGATGCAAAGCTGAAATTTTAGGATCATTATCACATGATCCTTTAGAAATCATTCTAATATGATGATTCATTATCAAAGTTGGAAACAGTTCTGCTGCTTAATATTTTTTCAGAATGTGATACTTTTTTAGGATACTTTGATGAATAATAATAAAAAAAAAAACCGTTTTTAAAATATAAATATTTTGTAATAACAATATACACGACTGGTCAGTAATTTTTTTCTTTCTTCTTTTTAAATAAAATCAATACTTTTATTCAGCAAGGATGTGTTAAATTGATAAAAAGTGAAAGTAAAGAAAATATATTATTAGAATATATATTATTAGATTTTTTTTTTTTTTTTATAAATGCAGTTCGTTTTAACCTTTTATTCATCAAATATATTAAACAGCAGAACTGTTTCAAACACTCATAATAAATCAGAATATTAGAATGATTTCTAAATGATCATGTGATCGACTGGATGTTACATGTGACACTGAAGGCTGGAGTAATGATGCTGAAAATTCAGCTTTGCATCACAGGAATAAATTTTTTTTTTAAGTATATTCAAATAGAAAACTATTATTTGAAGTTGTAATAATATTTCACAATATTACTGTTTTTTCTGTATTTTTGATCAAATAAATGCAGGCTTGATGAGCAGAAGAAACTTCTTTCAAAAACATTAAAAATAGTGATGTTTCCAAACCTGTGGTCTATATATACATTATATATATATATATATATATATATATATATATAGTTCATGATATATATATATATAGGGTCGAATACTTAAAATGCTAGACCAAGTCTGTGCCATAGCTTTGAACAAGCATTTAAGGAATGATCACCAGGGGAAGCATTAAAAATCTAAACTAGACTTTAATGGGACACAACTGCAGCCTGGAAGGGGGAACCTCTACTGGCACAACAGTGATTTTCCAAGTGGGTTCATGACTTTATGAACCCTGATCAATTGGACTGAATGAGAGAGGTGTACGGTGATCTGCTTAAGCCACTTGGCCAAGGACAAGGCAGAACTTCAAAGACCTCTTCTGGATCATGATCTGGTGATGGCATGATCGCAACCGTAGTCCCAGTGTAAACTGTCATTGGACACGTCTGAAAGTTTCCATTGCTGCATTATGACCCCTTTGAACTATGACCATGCTGGATCATTTAAATGAAAAATAAGACTATAATCATTAACATACTACAGCCGATAAATGGCTGCAGTTTTCAATATAAATACATTTTTCAAAAATGAAACACACACAAAAAAAAAAAAACTAAAAACAATGTGTGAGTTTTGTGACAAGGCCCTATACGCTACGATTTAAAATATGGAGTCAATACGATTTTACAATATTTTTCAAATAAGTCTCTTATGCTCACCAAGTCACTGTATTTTTATTCTGTAGATTAGAAAAAGCAATGAAAACAGTAATACGACTTAAATCCTTCAGAAATCATTCTAATATCCTGATTTAATTCTCAAGAAACATTTCTTATTATCGATGTCAAAAAAAATTTTTTTTCCAGGATTCTTTAAAAAAAATTTGCAACATTATGCATACTTTTTTTGAAAGTAGCTTGATGATACTTCCAATAAAAACGACTGAATAAATCCATGAGCTTGATCAAAAACACCTCTAACTTTTAACTAAGTGTGCAAACCGTGAACATTAAGAACCACATGAAGACCAACATATAATCTTTGACAATTCTTGAAGGCATTGACTGTGGTGTGGTCAATATCATGAAGAGTGCCTTATTGATGGGCTCAATCAGTGAGTAAGCCTGACTGCCACTAAATGGCCTATTAAACATTGATGAGGAAATCATTCAGAGGCAGCCGTGGAGGGACTGATGACTGCTGGACAGTCTGGCTGTTTGCAGGAGGTAAAAGCATCAGGGCCTCGCCCCGGGTTAATCCATTATCCTGCACCAGCTGCCATACAACCCCAGCCCCCACCAACACAGCCATTTACTGACAGCTTCTTGCTGAAACACTCACCCCCGTGCAGACCGGTGCTGGACCATCACACCAGCTCACCTAGTTTTGAGGTGGGCTGGAGTGATGCTTCTCATCTAGATTATATGGAGACAAGTTAGATGGCAGAGAGGTTAACATGGGTTTACAACCAACATCTTCAAGACTGCCTTCAGGGAAGAAAAAAAAAAAAAAAAAAACTTAACTCTAGGCTTGTTTTTCAGGTTCAGATTTTCTCTGACACAAGTCAAATGAAGGTTAAAGACATACCCTGTAGAAGCCTTTCACTAAGACAGCCTGCTGTCTATTAAACTCTATTAGCCCATAGTACTGTAGTTTGAGATAAAACAAGGAAAAGGGTTTATAAAACACTTAAAATCATTTACTAAAAAAAGAAAAATCAGAAGACAAACAGCTAAACTAAAACAAGTATTAATAACTTATGGTTTATACACTTTTTTTTTTGTACCTCTCATATGCATCCATTAGTAAAGCCTAGCAAAATCTTACTCTTGTGGTAACAGGCTGATGCTTTTTGTATGCTTAGGATAATCTGTTCAAAATCACTTAATTTTACACATAGCATCTGCAATCTCTAAAAACTGCTCAGCTCAAAAAAAAAAAAAAAAAAAAAAAAAAAAAACAACTTCCACTTTTCATGACCCAATCCACAAATTCTCCTTCTGTGGGTTAAAGTAAGATAAAAGGACACTGAGAAAGCTCAATATAACCACAATTACCATCATCCTTCCTCCGAGGATGCACATACAGTACATAGAGTCATAAACCAAAAAACGTAACTTTAACCAGATGTATTTATGTCACTTTAGGGTGTATTAAAACATACATTAAAGACAAAGATTTATGCAGTGCAGATGTGTGAATCATAGCAATAAAACTAAGCCTTTTGATCCTGAAGTTAATAGGGTCTTGCAAGCACATTTTACATTGTATTCTTTATATCTGAATATATATCTTTATCTAATTTTCTGCACAAAGAAGATACAGTTATTTTAAATTTAACTTTTTTGATGGCAAAATACGAAGCATCACAAATGCATAATAAATTCTAAATGGTTTTCTTCAATAGTCCTAATCAGTTGATTACGCAATAATTACAACAGGCCTAAAAGGTACAGATTTATCACACCTACCAAAATCAGGATAACCCAAGACAGCTCTTGATTTAATCAGTGTGAATTGAGGGCAAAAACTACACACAAACATTACTATCCAACAGCAGAAAACCACAATAGCTGCTCCTGCAAAGATCGCTTGATGCAAAGTTATTTATTTTAGCACTACTAAAAGTGAAAAGTTAAAACAACATTGACATCAAGACTACAACATTTATGCCATAACTGATCCAGCAATAGCCGCTGAAATCCTAATATGGACATTTAACCAGAATTCAGCTGGTGTTACACAATAATGAAGATGTACAAGACAAAAATAAAGCCAAGGGGGACAAATGTGGCCTCCCACCACAATTGGACTGACGGTAACAGTCACCAACATTGGCATGAATGGGTCAGTGAGACGTCTCAGGGACGGAGCCTCGGTGTCATTCTTTACTTGCGTCTTCAGCTGTTGAGGCACACATTTACGCAAGACCAGGTGTGTCGCTTGAAAGTCTTGCCTAGACAAAATGGTGCATGCGTGCAAATTTTCAATGGATAGATCAATCAAATATGCTCTTTAATCTTAGCAAACCTCAACCATAAAAACTGATCCTGGTTTATGCAGAAAAAAGATAAAGGGAGGTGAAACCTGAGCGTGAGGGAACGCTGACTGTATTTAATTATTTTGAGGTCAAGTTTTCAGTGGAGTGGCTTTTATTCTCCTGAAGCGCAAAGCGGGCTTAGAAACAAGCTGACAGGGACAGTGCATCTGCAACATGTCAAAAAGAGCAGGAATAAAAGACGAACAGTCATTATTGCGAAATCTGGAGAGGGAGTGCGAGAACGTGCTTTTGGGTTATGACAAAAACGGCAGATCGTCTCTCTGGGCGAGTCAAAAGAAGCTCAGAGGAGGCGGCGAAAACATTTATTGGAGTTGTTCGGGCATGACACATCTAAATCTGGAAAAGAGAAGGCTGTGCCTGCCGTTCACCTTCCCCCCAATCAGATCGTGAAAAGAAAAAGCTGGTTGATTTTCCAGAACAGTTTGTGCCACAGTTCACAACAATGTAGATTTGCAATAAGTGCACTTGTACGTCACAACGTGATGTAGAGGCCTCGTGCCTATAGGCCCGGCTTTACAGGAGAGCCGAACGGCTAATCTGTGTAATGCTCGCGGCCATCGGCCTGAAAACAGAGGAGGGGAAGTAAGGGGGAGGGGAGATCGCCCGCACATGCCTTGTGCTGAGGGAGGATATTAGCAGGAATGACTGGAATTCTCTTCAGTCCAGCCACCGCTTCGGGTCAGGTGACTTCAATCCTGAGGGACAGCGACTCAACCCTTTAAAATGTTCATCTTGCAAAACGTGTGGTGGATTACGATGCGTTCAAACCCCTGGCACTGCGGTTTGCCTATCTGTAAAGTTCAGGAGTGAACGAGGTCTGTTTTGAAAGGCATTCCTGACACAAGCCCTGTCCTGACTCTGAGTATGTCAGAGTGGTATACAACGATTCAGGGTGGCCTGTGCTGTGAAAAGAGAGATGCCTTACATAGACCATTTGGTCAGTTCACAGGCGGCAAAAGGACTAGTTTTGGGCAGAGGACATACCAGACATTTCCAATGTAATGGGAGTTGCAGCTTGCTCATTTCCTCCCGTTAAGAGTGAAGCATAAGGGCCGTTTCATAGTCAACGTGAGAAAAGCGAGCAAGCAACGCGAGCGACGCGCTCCCTTTCATAGTCTAAACAGTGAACGCAAGCGTCACAGGTGATGCTTGTATGCAATACGCCGCTCATGGAACAGGGGGTAGTAGAGTCGGGTGATATTAGTAGAGTCGGGTCGCGTGATATTCAGATCACAATGGCAACTGAAGAGGAGTGTATTCTGTTGCTGATGAACTATCGTATAAATGTGGATGAATACGTATACACATTTGGCTACGCACCGACGCATAATGGCGGCCGAAGCGTAACGATGCGTAGCCTCGGGGACGCGTGTATGCGTACAGATGCGTTGACTATGAAACGGCCCTAACCCAGGGCTGGCCATATTGGTCTGTTCAGCCTAGGTTGTGTCTTGAAATTGATTTAGATGTTTTTGTGTCACAGACGGAGTATAAAAGTGGACCATGAATCTGCTTTACCCATTACATTGCTGTTTGAGTGTGTTTTTGTCTTTTTAAGTAAAAACCAGACAGGTGATTTCCAAAATACACATCTGATCAAAAGTTCGGGGTCAGAGAGATTTTTTAGAAAAATTACTTTTACTTTTTTACTATTCAGCAAGGACGCATTCATTTGACCAAAGTTGACAGTAAAGCCATTCATAATGTTACAAAGCATTTTTATTTCATAAAGGCTTTTTAAAATGCCTCTTATTTACTTTCTAATCAAAGAATCCAGAAAAAAAATATGCATCCCAGTTTCTACAAAAATATTAAGCGGCACAATGGTAAAGCATTGTATGAAAGACACTGGTTGATAAAAAATGTATATATATAAAAAAGTTTAAATGTGGACTTCATATCAACACCTAGCAGGGAACATCTTTGAGCATTAACAATAAATCTCAAACCATGAATAGTTTACTAGTTTGCCTAATTAGCATATAATTGCTGATCTTGCTGTGAAGAGTAGTGGTTTAATGCACAACATTATGAGGGTCTAAATTAGGCAACACTATAGAAAGTATTAAAAACAAAAACAAAAAAACTTTACAGTTCAGCTCCACTTGAGGATATTCTCATTAACGAGGATGATAATGATATTCAACATATCATAAAAGCAAAGTAAAATGCTTGGCAAGGCCTTTAAAACTGTGTGCGTGTCAGAACGGCAAACAGGAATGTCTTGAAAATGAGGCAGAGAAAAAAATCTCAGCAGGTGCAAGACTTAAAGAGTTGCAAAGCTGCAAAGAGGGCCTGTAAACAGACCACACGGCCAAAACCCAAGCTTACACAGCCCGATCCGAGCCTATATGGCAGGGCCCACAGCATTCCACCTTCTCTCTGGCAAGCAGATTCAAACAGTCTCTCCAGTCGCTGCAGGTTCTTATTAGGTTATTTGCTGCTTCTTGTGAAAGTAGGCTAGTCAAAAACCAGTGGGAATAATAGGCAGCAGCTGCTGTAAATAAGGACAAGTGTACACAGCAACAAACAAGACGATTCCTCCATCAAGCGGGCATGGTTTGCCCTGGTGTCAGTCATGTTGAAGACACTTTGAAGACCCCTCTTTTTAAAAAGCAGGCTCATAAGGGGAGTGTAACTTGTTTAAAGTCCCTGCTGGGTCTTGGACAGAGTATGCTTGACTTCAAGTGTCTATGTTTGAGGTGAGAGGAACAGCGCTCATCCCAAGAGTGGATGCCAGCTGGGAATCCAGGTACTGTTTACCAGCCCAAATCCTTATTTTAAAGGGTTGAAATACAATAGAAAGGCAGAACCTGCTTTGCAGCTTCATTAGGACAGCGGGGTGAACATGACGGCACAGGGCTGTTTGTGTACAAACACTGGGAGTAGGCCGAGATTCTGGGCGTTTCCTGTAGCTCAACTGATACAGCGTGACTGGCATTACCAAGGCCACAGGTTCGATTCCCAGAGAGCACACGTACTGATTAATTGTCAGTAATTACTTTCATCCTATGGTCACCAATAAATAGTTGATTTATTTTGTATGCAAAATAAAAAGCTAATAACTGATATCAACACAAATACATTAACTAAGAATTATTTGATATTGATGGATATGCCAGATGTTTTCTTCAGCACTATATTACACAACAGCACTGATAAAAAAAATTCTGGACAATAACTGGCAGTGTAAAATTCAATACTTTTTGTCTAAATAAATGAACAAAATTAAATATTAACAACTAAAACCTGTATAAAATAAGTATAGTGGGTATTAACAATATTAATTTGGAAGCAAGGCTTTATCACAATACAAGCGAGAGAAGCCTCATGTTACGATTGTTACGTATTTGTTACGATTGCAGATTACAACATCCAGGATCAACACTGTTCATGTACTGCAGGGTAAGATTAAATTAATTTACATTTAAATAGTTTAATATGGATAGGCACGGAAATGTTGAACTTTGTTTCATGTGTTTTTGACCTACAAGATCAGTTAGAAGAAGTTAGAATGAAGGTTTCCATATTCACTGGGATTGGGGTTGAATGCTTAGGGACATAATAGATAAAATAATAGTTAAAAGCACAAAACTTATAAATTAAACTTTAAAATCATGCCATTCCAAATGTGGCTCAAATAAACACAATGTTTAATGTTCCTCAATTATATACGCTCTTCGTTTGTAACAAAGCAGGCAAATTAAATACATAATATAGAACTGCATCCTAACAACATTGTGGAAGTTGGAGCAATGCAAGTCTGTGCATCTAGCAACTGCAACAACGTTGACAGTTCATACCAGAACCTGCCAAGGAGGGTAAATACCATAGACAGTAAAAGAAATGGGCACAGCGACTCCATTGGGACTCAATTGAGACAAGTGAAGCCCGTTTTTAGCGTTTTTTAAGCACTTCCATTTCTGACGCGCAGACTCAAACTAAGCTTGATGACGTCAGCCACCTGTCTGACAGATGTAAATCTTCTAGTAGCTGTGCGTGCAAACTGCCATCGTTAATCTTGCAGAGACGGCGAGCTTGAGCGGGGAGTTCTTTGTCGTGAGTGAGCAGGAGTAAGTATTCTGATAAATTATTTTGTATAGTATTTTAAAATGTAACGCCAGTACGCCATATTAAGTTAATTGCCTGCGAGCTTCTCCTCATGTCCTTACGGTAATGCGACAGAGAGTCGAGTGGTTATGACGCAATCATTAGCCTATTTTTACAAAAACTGTTTGTACGGGGCCATAATGTAACATAGAAGGTAATGGAGCCCTTTATACATTGTCGTGTATCTTTAGAAATAAATAATGGACAAACGGAGTCTTTAAACGCCTCAGATGTAAAGTTATTCACTGTCAAAGTGACGCCAAAATGAATGGGAGTCAATGGGAATGCTAACGCAAGTGAAGTTCTGCTACAAGATGGCAGCACCTGGCCAACTTCAACTTCCGGTCGACTTCCTTGCCGCCTGGTAAATACTAGCCAATGTGTTATTGTGTTTAATCCTCCAATTTAAATAATCTTCAGTCTACTGTCAAGTAGGAACTCAGGCATAAACACCTGCATAAACAAGGGGTGTGCACCAATAGACACAAAATTCTAACTGTAATTATTATTTGAAAAATAAAAAACACTATATGCTACTACTGTCGTAAAAGCAGGGAATCAGTGATGAAGGATCGAAGGATCCTCAAATGCAAACTGTGTGTGATGCATCAAGAGCGCAATCGTACATTTGTGTTGTGTTTTTATTTTCTTGTTTTAATTTATTTATAATCCATTTCTTCATATAATTATTCATAATCATTAGTTATTTAAATGATTTACTTAATTTATCATTTTACCATTTATATCATTTATTATTTAGTTTTAACATTTTAGATCTTATTTTTCTTTCATTATTGTTCAATCTCATGATTGTGGGGTTTCATGAACTGGTTTGTCAGTATAAATAAGAGATAAGAGAGTGAATCAGTTGATATAACATTGTTCAGTTGGTGTAAAATCTCCAATTTTAATTTTTTTTTTTTAAATCAGCTGTTAATTCCCTCAGGTGCGTGATTTTACATAGAACAGCTGTTACTACACAGAGCCATTGTTAACTGAGAAGATGCGCAAATCCACTTTATTATCGGCGTTTATTTGCGCATCTTCTCAGTTAACAATGGCTCCGAGTAGTAACAGCTGCTCGATGTGAAATCACGCACCTGAGGGAATTTACAGCTGATTAGAGAACCGGCTTTACTGACGAGATACTCATTAACGATCGGCCGATCGTGATCGGAGCAGCCCTAATAAAAAGCAAGACAAATGTAACCCCCATTTTCATATTCGGCTGGATGTCTCGGTTTCAGGTGAAACTTTGATTGCGATGGGTTTTAGGCAAATGTTGCAGCGTGGGGTCTCTTGCTCCACGTCTGTCGCAGCAAACCCATACCAGTTCCAAACAACAGATGATTGTATTCATTTATTCCTGAACAAACTTCCAACTCTCACCCGTAGCCATGTTGTCGCTTGCTGTTTCGTGTGTGCTATGATGTTGTTGTTGTTGCTTGCCATACTGCCATGTGAAACTAACGCTACGGAAGCTCCGGGGAGCCAAAAATGCGCCATTACACAAAAACTCGATTTACTTATTTTTTAAATCGCCTTTAACAAAAAAATTCTAATTAATTCATTCATTCGATTTTTCGCCCAGGCCTAGTTGGTGTTTGTCTGATCAATGAAACATACGCAACAAAGATTGTACAATAAACTCTGCTCTTTTTTTTTACCATCATGACACAAGTGTGGATCACAGCATGACATTTCCCGATTAGGCCCAGAGTGTTGCCAATCACAAGACACACTGGCCCAGCTAACCAATCACAGCACATTTCGTATTTCAGAAGGCAGGCCTTCATTCGAATACTTTTGTTCTCTATTAATATATCCATATTTTTGTTGTTGTTTGTTTAGATGTTTTTAACTAAAGAAAAATCAACCTTGTAACATTGTTGTGTATAATGCCTATTAAGCATGTTCAGAAATGGTGATAAAAATGTCATTATATTAAAAAAAATGATCTTTGAAGGTCATTTAAATAAACAAATTCTCAGTTTTTTTGTTTTATGAGCCCAAATATTCAGATACAATAATTTTGAAAAATGCCCATCCCTTCATACCGCTGTATCTGTCACCACTGACTTTGGCAAGCCGGCTAATAGCATTGTGTTACATTTGAGAGCTCACATGCACAGGATTCGAGTAAAGGACCAAGACACTGCAATGATTAATAAGTGTTCTACTCACACTTTTGCAAGACAGCACTATTATAAACATAGTTATTAGAAGCATGCACTACATTCATGAACTATCCAAGCTCGACTTCTTTTCAGACTCTTACACATAACAAAATGGATTTGTGTGCACTAATTCAGATTCACATTAGCATTTCTTGTGCAACACAGAGGAGAAATTTCTTCAGTCAGAGCTCATCCACTCTTGGAAAAGTGCCCTAATGAGTCAAGATGGACTGTGAACTAACAAATCCGGTCAATAGCAGAATGTTAGGAGCAGTCAATATGTCTGTCTGTGATAATGAGGTGCAGATCCCACAGGGCTCTCAGACACAAAAATGTTTCTAAATGGGAAAATTTCTAAGCATGTTATTTATTCTGAAAAAAAAAAAAAAAATTTAAGTAAATCAAAAGACTTTGTTTTATGCCTCTGAAACAATTTAAACACTGGCTATATTCATTCACATGCACCCTTTTCTATACATTTAATACCATTTTTTTTTTTTTTTTAAAGGTCATGTTTTAACAGCAACCATTGTCAAAATGACCATCAATCAGCTCACTTAAGCCCCTTTAGCCCCTTTCACACTGCCATTCCGGCAAATACAGGGGTAAAGTGTTCATCCCTGGTCGCTCGATCTGGCACTTTCACACTGCCAGTGATGACCCAGTATGTGTGCGTGCTTTCACACACAACCCTTGAAGATCCCGTAACGACACGTGACATCAGCGCGTGACGTGTAATGTACGAGTCGACTACACTAGGCACGTTATACTTTCACTGAAGCAAGCAAACGGTCTTGGCGTCAGCGCGGAATGTGAGTAATTAACTGATCTCTGCTTCATTACAGTTTGCACATATGTTTTCGTCGTGAATGTTGATCTTCCTTCAAAACAGCCGGTAAAAGAGTCGCGCGATAACACGCGTCATCATTTCGACACGGAATTAGATCTGGCTTTTGTTCACACA
Organism: Carassius auratus; assembly: GCF_003368295.1. Lineage (NCBI taxonomy): Eukaryota > Metazoa > Chordata > Actinopteri > Cypriniformes > Cyprinidae > Carassius > Carassius auratus. Next base: position 7,077 of record NW_020527599.1, on the reverse strand, counting down.
GCGCTCGTCCCGGGTCGAACCCCCCAATGTTACTAGGTCCCCGACCCGGGTTCAATTCGGTAATCAATTCCGGGACGTTGTTGCTTTCACAAAGAAGGCGACCCGGCAATGTTCCGGAAATATTGCGGGTCCAACGTGCAGTGTTTGAAAGGAGCTTTAAAGGGATACTCCACCCCAAAATGTCAGTTTTGTTATTGATCACTAATTACTCAACAAATGTAGCGGGAGTCAAAAAAAAAAAAAAAAAGTGATTATCTAAATATCATCAAATTGGACAGACACTGAAACTAAGCTTCTCACTATATCAGTGGATGAAGAACTCAGTCAACGGACTACAGTTAGAGCTTCTCTTATTATCTTACTATATTTCCACCAAAACTGTCAATCGTTCACTTCCAGCAACTTACATCAGAGTTGATGTATCAACCGTAGAGATGCACCGATCGATTGGTCAGGGATTGGAACCAGCTTATTTTCCTCATTATTGGCCCATATCGGTGAACGTACATGAACATTCTGTTACCAGGGGCACAGGCAATGAAACATCAGTCGTGCATTCTCGCTCTTCTTTCTCACACACGTCTCATTCGCTCCGGTTAAATAGTGCTTGTATTGAACATTATTTTAGTCATTCTCGCAGATTTTGCACTTAAACCACCACTGATCTATATTTGTGGAGCGCACAAGCCGCGCTCTGTCTCAAAAAGCTTGTGAGCCGCAAATACCAGAATGAGGGGCTTACTGCGCTAAAATGTTCAAATACATACAAAATTATGTCAAAATGCGCGTCTTGGTGAGTATCCAGTTAAACACAGTCAGTTTTGGAATGTTAAACAGTTGAGAAAGAGAATGTGTGTTGTGTAACAGTATATTGGGTCCATGGATAAACTCTTAATTTTCCTGTTGCTGTCTGTCATGTTAAACAACGAACAAAAGACAAAGAAAACCACTTTCTGCTCTTGAATGAAAACGTTTTATAACTTTAAGGATAAGCATTACTTTGAATTTAATTTTTATAATGAAGACTACAGAACTTTTTTTTGATAAAAATTTACACTTGATTACTTTCACTTTAACTTCTGTAGTATTTCTAACCTGAATAAAATAAAAAAAATTCAAGTTTCATAGCTCTCTTTTTTTCTATTGCATTTATTTGTACTGTTGTTAGCTATTTCTTTTTATTTGTTCTTATTTTATTACTGAGTTTTTACTTTACTATTTTTTATCAAAATAAAACTTTGCATTGCATAAATAGATTTTTGTTCGTATGTGCTGTCAATTATAGTTCTTAAAAAATAAAATATATCGGAATTGGCCAAGAAAATTTTTATCAGTGCATCTCTAGTCAACAGTAGCAATACAAAACTGACAAAAATAACAAGACAACAAGTGCGAATAGCAGATATGGTTTTAACCAGAAAAGGTACACTGACAATTTTACTGCAATTCCGCAGTTAAAAGGCTATACTAAGATTTTCACTCAAGGAGCACTTTATAAAATGGAAAGCACATATTGAGATAGCACTCTGCCATTAATGCACTTTACAATGACGTTATTGCTTTGCTTGTGTTTAACTGGCGCCAGCATAACATCCTCCATGAAAATCATTAACTTCCACAATCAAGGGCGTCATAAGAAAGTGTGCTCTACCAGTGTTGTAGTAAGACAGAACAAGACAGAAGAACAGAGGAGTTTATGACTCCTGGAAATTGGTCATACTATGGCTCACTCACAGTGATGGGATGTGAGGTGGCACCTGCTAGTGACGGGTTGCACAAGGACACTGGCGGTCTTTAGAGGAGCAGACACACTGGGGTGTAATCTCATTACTGACGTCAACCCAACACCCAGGACAGAGAATCAACTTACTGTGAAGACCAACCTCAATCAAAAGGACCAAGAAGAGCCCAAAATTATAAATTTTGACAAGTGCAGTCTGGCCAAATGACTCAGTGCATTGTGATATGGGCGAACACCACAAACATATGTTGGAAATGCAACACCCCTTTCCATAATAATGAGCTTCACCTTTCAAAATAAATGTAAAGACAGTTAATAATGTCCTTAGTTTTACATCAGTTCAAGCATGAAAGGGGAACAGAGTAGCGTGACAGACACAGTGATGAAGGTTTATGTGTTTGCAGTACCGTGTTTGAATTAGCGTTTTAGTCTTAACTTTGATGAAGAATATCTCTTTGGCTTTGAGACTTGAGTCTCTGCAACTTTACAGATCTTCTTCATGCACCAAGAGCTTGTAACACTCCAAAGAGAAAGGAAACATTTAAATCGCATCATATGACCCCTTAAAGGGAAAGATTAACATTGCCCTTGAAAACAACTGGTTTTTCAGACATTTATCAGCAATGTCTGATTAATCATATAAAGCTTACTGTGTCATATTTGATATATTTCTAAGGTCTCTATTATGCAGGTGAGCAAAGCTTCCTTAAAAAACCTGTTGTACACAATCTACTACATGCCTTCAATCATCTGATTGACAGTTTATAATCTAAAAACATCCACCCTTAGGGTGGGGTTCATGTGACTTTCTGCTGTGAAATCTTCAATCATGTATTTATAAAGTAATGCAAGGGCTTCATTTGGTGTTAATATTAGGTGAATATTTACTGGACTGAAGTCATTCAGGTTTGCTTGATTATCCATACATTTATTTATATTTGTTTTTAGTAAAGTCATTTTAAAATTGTATGTATCAAATAGAATAATTCAAGCATTGGAGGAACATTTGTTTATCTCTCAATCACCAGTGTATTGCGTTTTTTTTTTATATGTTCTGCCCCCGCAATTAAAACAACAGACTTTTGATTATAAAATGAAGCACTGAAATATTATCTCATAATCTAATATACAACATATATTTCAGGGATATAGAGTAGCAACTGACAATGACATGCATTTTATGTAACTAGTCTAATACACGGTTGTAAAACTCATCGGTATATATTACAAGCAAATATATTACGACCCCTCAAAAAGTTATAAAGCCATGAACAAATGCAACTTCAATGGTAGCATTCGCTCCATTTCCCTTATACCATCCATAAACTTATATATACTTGCTGAAAAATATTAAAGCTGGAACAACTAGATGACAAGTATTTTCAAAACAACAAGGCCAGGAATCCCAAGAGCAAATGTCACAACAGCAACTTTGACAATAGCCTGCAGTCAGCTGGGTGATTAAGGCAAATGTAATAACAGATAAACAGGTCTTAAAGGGACACGCACTGATTTCTGAACCCAAATGCAGTCAGTAGCTTACACCCAAACACATCAACTTACCCCATTCCAAAAAGTCCGTCACATGCTTTTCTCGTTTTAAGGGCGAGTTGCTGCACTCGTTGTATAAACATATGAGGATATCCAGCAGCGTCTCCACACTCAGTGACCTGTCGTTTTTCTGATGGCCATCCAGCAGCAACTGCTCCAACTTCTTCAGGCGCACCTTCGCAGACATCTTCTACCAGTTCAGCGGCCTGGCTACCACTCCCAGAGCCAGAGAGGATACAACAACTTTTGTCGAGATTAATAACCCGAGGATGAGCTTAATAAATATATACAAATCGTATTTATCTGGCTGATATGTGTGGAGCACTGAAGTCCCAGACTTCAAAAGCTAGCCAGCCATCCAGCTAGCCAGCTAGCAAAATGTGCCCAACATAGTGCTTAAATAAACGTAGCCCTAATGCGCCTAACCCGGTTGTTGTCCGCGGCTTTCCAGCGTTTCCACCCCCTCCTCACTCCCAAGGCCTTGTCGGCTCCATTTGCCTTAATCCGGACAAATCTGTACTTTCCACTTTGAGGGATGTGTCGGGTTTTTTTCTCCCGTCGAATCTCAGGATGACCGGACGCTCATTCCGCTCAACTGTAAATCTTCAATTATAAACTCCCTAACGAAGCACTACACGCACCTTTAACCTATATATACACGCCCACCAAAAAACCGGGTGTGGGTGCTTTTTCTAAGTAGGCGAATCCTTGCGTGTAAGCCTGCGCTAGCCGGTGTGCTTCTCTGCGGAGCCGAATATGGCTGCATTCGTATTCATCCTTGTCTAGCAGCGCTCCCGAATGAAGAATCCAGACCCGGGATAGCAGAGCCCCGCCTACCTGCACCGGAAACGCTGGGGATGCATGACGCCATTGTTTGATTGACAGCGGGAGGCGTAAGACTGACCTCATCAGAAGCTCACATGAACAAAAAGTGTTTTCAAATGATAAATAAAAATAAATGTATGCATTTAGCAGACGCTTTTATCCAAAGCGACTTACAGTGCATTCAGGTTAACAGTTTTTACCTAATATAAATAAATATACAATTCCACAAATATAATTGGTTTTGTATTGTTATTGCAGTTCTAACTTTTTCAGTTTTTGTTCTCAAATTATAGTATTTATATTATTAATATGAAAAATGTTTAATCTAAATATGATTGATATTATGTTATGTTTTAATATGCAGTTTTATATTGAAATATTTAAGATTTATGATATTTAAACTATGATATTTAATCTTTAATATTTAAACGTTATCATTTCACATATTTGCAATATGTGCTTATCTTTGCATATACTAAAGAGAATGCAAATAGCTCATGTCTCATCTGGATTTATAAATATATTCATTAGGTTTTGCTAGTGCCTTTCCTGTCTAATCTTCTGACAAACAAGCTCAAGTAGCCTGTTTTTTTTCACCCACAGTAAAGGTTTCCAATGTACAGGTTACAATCCTTGTGAAAAATTGCCTTTTTGTCTGTGCAATATATGTGATACTTTACTATATGTTTTATATTTTAATTGTCATTTAATAGCAATAATCGGAACTGTGAAAATACATTTTAAATATCTACGCTCCCACTTTGTTTGTGAACTATTTATTCTAATATTTTATCTTACAAATAGAGTCACTTAAACTTATGGAAATCAATGTTAAAATTCATCATTCAAAAAACGAAGCACTGTAAAATGGAAATGATACAAACATTTCCAAGGCATCTGTACTGTATAAGACTCACACATATTTCTGGAATCGCTCATAACAATTACAGTTATTTAACACAGATTGTAATTGTCTGGGCATTAACTAAATCACATGTCGTTGACCTTTTCACTGCCTCTGAAATCTGCTATTATGATCCATAATTAATATTATACTATTATATTTGTTAATTTATTGGTTTATGCAAATAATACACATTCATGTATCCATTTGCACTCAGCTGCTGCAGACTCACCAACAACCTGAGAAGAGCCATCATGTGAATGCTTTGAAAACATCGACCTCTGCTGGTGAGAATGAGTAGCCAGTCTTTGCACCTCCCATTGAGTTTTTTTCTGAGATGAATTGCAGACAGCTCTGGGAGACAGAAGTAGCTGTTCAATGTTTTATAAGCAGAGAGCTTCAAGTCTCTGTGGGAGCTTGTAAGAGTCAGGACGGATTCTTTTTTACTGCCTCAACCGTACTTTCTGCCTTTTACCTACATACTGGTGCTCTGGGCTGTTTTTGGTGACACATGAGCTAGGAGAAAAGGATACCCTGTAGAGTTTAATTGAACACTTTGTGTTTTTCCCTTTTCTAATATATAAAAGCATCAGATAGCCGGAGTTGTTGCAGTTGTTTTTTGTATCACACTGGAAATCTGGATCTGTATGTCTGAGAGTTGTGTTAAAAAAAAACTGTTCATGTTTAGAATATCACATTAAACATTGTCATATTGCATTTGACATTCTTATATCTCATATAAAATGTATATATATTTTTTTTATATTTTTTTTAAATCTTGTTACATGCATTGTGCAGCAGAGGGAGCACCAGTCCTTTGCATCTGCTGCTGCACAAGCGTGAGAGCTTCATTAATTCATTCATGTTGTGGGATTGGGCATCATTAATGCAAATAAATCTAGAACTGGCCTTTAAAAACATGATGTTTGCCATCATCTTGTCCCCTAAACAATGTCTTGCAAACACTACATTTGTGAGCATGAGTATGGATTCACTCTAAAATCATGATTGTCGTTACAGTCTTTCTTCCTTGACACAATGATCCCATACGTTCAGCACATTTCAATATATTTCAGAATTTTAATTTATTTGTGTGATGCAAAGCTGAATGACACTGTTCAGTGTCACGCGATTGCTTCAGAAATCAATTTGCTATGTTGAAATCAGTTGTGTTTTGCCCGAATATTTTTGTGTAACCTTTGCAGGATAGAAAAAATCAAAAGAATATAGCATTAATTCAAAATTGAATCTTTGGTAACATTATAATGCATCATGTTTAAAAAAAGCATTAATCTCTGTAAAAAAAAAAAAAAAAAAAAAGAAGGAAAACATCTATACCATGATTATGTGTATACCCATGATCTTGGCAAAATGTTCTATCAGTTAAACTAGAGGACGTCCAATTGCACTTGCATTTAATAGGAGTTATGATTACGTATGTAAAGTATGATTACGCTACATATGTCTTTTAGAGTCCTTTTTTTAGAAAAACAATAGTAATTATATTAATTACATTTTCCACATTTTAGAAATATTTTTTCAGACATATTTCTTTAGTGCAGTAATACAAAATTAACTGGTAGAATATAAAGATGTTATTTTATTAATCCATTTTATTAATATTATTTAATATTATATAATAATACATTTACATTTATCAGACACTTTTATCCAAAGTGACTTACATTGCATTCAGGCTATACATTTTTCCCTGGGAAATGAACCCATGACCTTTTGCACTGCTAACACTGAGCCACAGGAATATTATGTAATATCTGAATATTCAGTTACATAACATGTCCACAACTTTTTTGTATCTCTCCATATATTTGGTTAAACAGTCTTTCTGGGATAGTTTCTAGTTGGTGTTGTCTAAACTTATGACAAATAAGTTCAGTTCATCCACAATTGCTTTTTATACAGTACTGAAGGAATTTACGTGTGAGCTTTAAGCTGAAGCTCTTGTTGACTTCATTATCCAGTTCAGCTCATTCTTTTCAATTTTAGTTTTATAAAGAATTAATATGACACAAAAGTATCACACACTCAAAAAATT
>NW_020527598.1:0-28297 GCF_003368295.1 Carassius auratus | reverse complement strand
CTGGTCAAAGGAATGTAAATATAATGCTAAAAAGCAACAGCTAGAAAACAAATGTTTGGAAATCACGTCACGTTAAATTTTTCAGGGTTAGTCTCAAATTCTTGTATTATTATATTTGTACTAATATAATATTATGCTTCTCTCTCAGGTAAATTCCGAGTGGGTTCGATCATAGACAGTTCGATCTTAAGCTGGCTAAAAGGCTAATTTTATAAAAAAAAGAGCGCTGCACGTTTCTGTGTCACAAGGTGGCGCTTTAGACTGCTTTAATGTGATTCTCAATCAATGGATAGCGAAATTTATGACAAGCTGTTGCTCGTCAACTCGAGTTTATGACACCTAAGTTATGACATTTATATAATATATTTAAGACCGTTGTAAGCATATTTTAATGTATATTTTATCACCTCATCTGAAGGAACAGTCCGCGACATTTCAAAATAAGAGTCCATGTGTATTTCAGGCTTGTTTATAGAGGTCGGGATCGTTGCGTCACGTCGCAATGCATTGTGGAATCGCGGTACAGAAGTAGATGTACTGTATAGTAGGCATTAGGTAACGTTGGTCATTTGGTCATTAATTTTGATTATTTTTGGAAAATGGTTCAGTATTGCTGTATTGTGACCTGCTGTAATCGGTTTCATGATCGACAGGGCAAACGCCTCGTGAATCATATTAGTTTTCAACATTTTCCTACTTGGAAAAAAAAACACAAGTCTGAAATCACCAAGAGCGTCAATGGCTTGGGTCACGATAATATTATAATACATATTATGGTGAGACATGTTGTGTATGGTCTCTCTCTCTCTCTCTCTCACATACACACACACAAACTCAGACACAAACACATTACGTTTTTCTCTAGTTTTTGGCCAGTAAGGAGTCAGTTAGTGTCTGTATTTTTTGTTTAAAACATTTTCTTTTGACCAATCCTGAACTTAATTTGCTTTTGATATTTTTTGTGCTGACTGTATTTAACAAATTTGAACAACTTGTTTAAAAAAAAAATAAAAAACTGGAACGAACCTTCAAAATAGAAGTTAAGCGTCTTGTTTTGGTGAATGGTGGGTTTTGTCTGAGGTGAATGTTCGTCAATATTATACCGGATTACAGAACTACCGGAGGAAAACAGTGGATTTTTGCAAGTATGATAGGTGAGTAATTACTCCTGAAGTTGTAACAAACCCGCATAGACAAGCTTCATAGCTCGCAGAATCTGATAAGTGTGTGTGTGGTGTTGTCACCACTGATGCTTGGTTAATGTTAACATTTCCTTAGTGAAAAAGATTGTTTTTCTCCACGTTTAATTTGCAGATCCATTTATGATCTGGCAGGTGAGCCTCCCAGTGACTTTTTGGAAAAGTGAAAGTGACATTTTTAAATTGATCGGAGGTGTAAGCGCTCACTCCACAGACCCGGTAGGATAAATTATCAGGGAAACTGAGGCTTGGTAAACTTTCATGTGTTCATAGGGATCGATTCCGCCTACAACCTCTTTTTTTTTAAGTAGCGTTGTTTGGCTTCATTATTAAGTTTGTCCGTATAGGTATAGGCAACTTTTTTTGTCACGTTCTATAACTTTTCTGGATACTGGCTATTATCTTATTACAACCTGCTTTGCGATACCTCTAAAATGGCCGCCGGTTACCCACAATGCACCATTCCATGACGTCTACGCCCGAGCTCTATAATTAAAAATCAAAGTATTTTTTTTTTTTTTTTTTTTACGGAGCCCCGCACATGACATGCAGGAAAAAAATATCAGGGCTAAACAGTGTGCATGATTTTTTTTTATTTGTTTCCTCAATGTACTAAAACGTGCACACGATTACTATTGCATTCACTCGATTTATAAATTGTGCGCACGATTTAACTTACTAGTAAATAGAGGGAATCGTGTGCACGTTTTAGTACATTGAGGGAACGAATAATAAATCGTGCGCACAATTTATTTTTTTCTTGCATGTCACGTGCAGGGCTCCATATTTTTTAACAATACATTTTATTTAATTTTAAATCCATTTAATTCATTGGAAACTACTGTAGTGTTTGGCTGTGATGTTTCCCCACAAGACGAGTCAAAGAACATTATTTGATACATATTCAATATATAGATTTTACCCTTTCACTGATAGACACTCCATGAGAAAAGCGAGGAGAACTCTCATTTGAATGCCGTAACATATACAGCTCACCCCTAAACCATCTCGATTGGACTGTGGAGGCCAGGTCATCTGGCGCAGCACCCCATCACTCTCCTTCTTGGTCAAATAGCCCTTGATGCCTTCGCTGTGACTCTAGAATTTCCATAGTCATGTAAATAAAGGAAACTCATTGAATGAGAACGCATGTCCAACTTTTGGTCTGTACTGTATATAAAAAATAAATAAGTCAAACATGGGTCGTATTTTGTGTGAAGTATATCATTTAATATTAGTTTTCACTCTAACTTTGTCTTATGGATTTTTATGTTATTATTTTTTAAATCCACAGCTTTCCAAATAATAATACATTACAGCAGTCAACAGGAGAAAGAAAGAGGTCCAGTTTATAGACACTCTAGGAACACATAGCCTAGTGCATAACTATCTGTAAAGATAGGAAGGGCAATGAAGCAAATGCAAGTGAATGTAGTTTTAATGAGTAGATAAACAAATTAACAGAAGATAACCAGCAGGAACAGGATGGAGAGAGATGAAGTCACACGTGGCCAGGAAGTAACGGTGAGATGAGACCGCAGGAGAGCGTGATGCAGGAACTGAGATGAGTGATCCGGTGGAGAGGTGAGTGGATGGGGCTCCAGAAGAGCTGTGATCCAACGTAGTGAAGACAGTCAGAAACAGGGACGAGAAACCAGGCATGTAAACAGGGAGCTTCAAACAACAATCTGTCAAACAAACCGAAAGACAGGGCAATAAATAGGGAGCAGATAATAAGTGGCAGCTGAGGCTGATGAACAGAGACGCCCGTTTGAAAGGATCAGTGCAGACGAGAGACACAACAAAAACTCCACGCACATAGTGATCAACAGAGACGACGGTTTACCAACCATGACAATATCTTAACACAAATTTATTATTAATACTTAATATTTTAATACTTTTTCTTATAAAAATGATTCTTAATACTCAATACAAATAACTGAAACAAATGATAAAACATAAATAATGCTGCTTCAAGGGATGGAAAGGCCACTCATGTCAGTCTGCTGGACACAAAGCTGACTGGAGACAGAAACAACACAGTGGTCCTGACAGGGGAGTCGTTTTTGGTTGTTTCCCATGTCTTACAGAACCTGAAACATAAATCAGTGTTATTAATCAAAATACCTTACATTTAGAGCAAACTTGACTTTTAAATGTTTAAAATGATTGTATGAAGAAGAAGAAGAAGAGAAGAAAAACATTTAGCAAATCTTAGACTCTTAGTACCATAAACCAGTCATGAAGCAGCATCTCCTCCAGAATAAGTCTCTGCTGTGGATCATGCTGCAGGCAAGAGCAAATCATCTGGCAGCACTCTGTTCAAAAAGATGAGTGGGGTGTCTGATTGTTAACTTGACACTGTTTTATATGTAGATTGTATATTTTTATGATTAGAGCTCAAATTGTCAGTCTTCGTTCTATGATGAAGATCTCACCTTTTGACAGGTCAGGGTTGGACTGAACGTTCTTACTGATCATGTGCAGGTCTTTGTCTTCTGGAAAATACCCGCACACCATCACAAACAGCAGGATCCCCAATGACCAAAACTGTCGCCGGCTTTGCATGGTACCTGCCGTCGACATCAAAACTCCGGTGGACAGAAAATTTCTGTGCCTAGAAAGAAGAGATTTTATATTTAATGCATTTATACAGCAGGATGTGTTTCAGTGAGCTAAACACGCTGCTAGCAAACATACCATTGAAGGCCACGTAGGCAGATCCTTCATGAGCGTGCCGCACCCGAAGTCGATCAACTTGACCTCCAACGTGTCGGGGTTCACTATGAGGTTCTCCAGTTTTATATCTCGATGGAAGACTCCACGCTCGCAGCAAATCTTAGAGGCATGAATGACCTGAGACATAACATTTCGTGCCATCTCTTCATTGAGCCTTCGTTGGAGCTTCACAAAACTAAACATGCTCATGCTTGGCACGGGCCGCTCAAAGACCATGACATAGTGGTCCGGGTCATCCTGCCAGTCCAGCAGCTTAATTATCTGTGGAACACGGGGGCCCTTATTAGCCATGAGTGTCAGGCCGATCTCCATGGGAAGGTGTTTGGGATGACCAGGCTAAAAGGACAAAGTTACATTAACATGAATTTAAGATTTCAGAAATGGAAACAGTAACTGAGAAGCAATGATATACAGAGTGCAGGCTACTCACAACTCTTATATATGGCATATTTGGAGTCTTTTCAGCAATTTTCACAGCCACCTGAGCAACAAGGCAAAGAATTAACAATAAGCATTTGCACAGAGGTCATTCCATTCATAAATCGGAGTAAAATAAATAAATAAACCTTAAGGCCATCCTTGCAGCGAGTCCCTGCATGTACGTGGCTGTTGCTTCCTTCACCCAGCTTGGAGCCAAATTCATATCGCCAGAAAATGTGGTCTATTAGAAGATAAACAAATGTAGGTAGAATGAAATACATTTTTTAGCATTTTATCATTTATAATAACATTTTCTACTTCACAAACATGTATTATCCTTACTGTTCTCCGGCTCCTCCGCTTCATCATCTTCAGAGGAGCTAGCTGGAGTGTGGACGTCCTGAGGTTGGAGGACGCCCTCCTCAGCAGCAGGGAGGACTTCAGAGACTGGAGCTTCTCCATGATCATGAATCTCTACAATTTGTTGTAGAGAAATCTTGGTCTACAGAGGGGAATACCAATAGTATGAATCCAGTCTGATATGAATACACTATTGCTTACTCAAATTAGTCAAATCTTTATTTACGGCACTTTTGAAAAATTGTGAATGTGATAATTGTTTTATAAATTATGGCAGTAAACTTACCCTTGACCAGTTCTGCTTTGTCATCTTCAGCAGAATTTACTGAGCATCGATGTCCTGATGTTGGAGGACGCCCTGCTCCAGCTGATCCTCAGCAGCAGGGAGGACTTCAGAGACTGGAGCTTCTCCATGATCATGAATCTCTACAATTTGCTGTAGAGAAGACTGGTCTACAGAGGGGAATACCAATAGTATGAATCCAGTCTGATATGAATACACTATTGCTTACTCAAATTAGTCACATTTTTATTTATGGCACTTTTGAAAAATTGTGAATGTGATAATTGTTTTATAGGTTATGGCCAGTAAACTTACCCTTGACCAGTTCTGCTTTGTCATCTTCAGCAGAATTTACTGGAGCATCGACGTCCTGATGTTGGAGGACGTCCTGCTCCAGCTGATCCTCAGCGATGAGGACTTCAGAGACTGGAGCTTCATGAAGATCACAGATGTCTATAATGTGCTGTAGAGATGACTGATCTAAAGAAGGGAATACCAGTAATATTTATAGAATATTGTATAATCAGATTACAGCAGTTTTTCAAGGGGTCTTTTGAAAGAAATAAACATCTCCAAACAATGTAAATTGATTGGTTTCTAAATAAAAGTGTGTACTGATTGGTTTGTTAATGTACTGTGTGTACTGATTGGTTTGGTTTGGCAGTAAATTTACCCTTGACCAGCGCTTCCACTATGTCCTCTTCAGTCAAACCAACTGGAGTGTGGATGTCCTGAGGTTGAAGGACGTCCTGAGATTGAGGGACACCCTGAGGTTGAGGGACGTCCTGAGATTGAGGGACACCCTGAGGTTGAGGGACGTCCTGAGATTGAGGGACACCCTGAGGTTGAGGGACGCCCGGAGATTGAGGGACACCCTGAGGTTTAGGAACATCCTGCTCCAGGTGTTTCTCTAAAGCTGGGAGGACCTCAGAAGCATGAGCTTCTTGATGATCATGGATCTCTACAACAGGGATGTGTTGTAGAGAAGTCTGATCTAAAGAGGAAACATTAATAACATAAGTTAAAAATTATGAAGAATTAAAAAGTATTGAACAATTCAATTTCTGTAGACAATGTAAACCTATTTATTTTTGGTTATGACACCTAAATAAATTTGTCTCTATAATTTATATACAATTTTATTTCAGTTTCAGTTTAAGTTATTTTAGTAACTTACATCAAGTTAACTAAGTGAAAATAAGAGATGTTGCTCTGGTAACATTGTTTTAAATATTTGTTTTAATTAATTTCAGTTGACATTTATTTTATTTGAAGTAACAAAAATGACTTTTCTGGTTTTGGTTGTCTGTAATAGTCTAAAAAAAATAAAATGTAATTTCACTTGTGATCTTTAAGCTCTCACTCTAAAATGTTTGGGATGATAATCTTTTTTTTCTTTTTCTGGTCCAGTTATTTTTCTTTTGTAGGTTTTTGCTTATAAAAATCTGTACACAAGAACAACAAAAGTTTCCCTAGTGAAAGAAATACAAACCTCTATCATCATATGTGATTTTACCATCGGTAAGTCCCCGATACGACCCCGCCTCACTTCGGTACACTTTCTCAGACTTAGCCAGGTCGTATTTTCCAGTTCTTAGGCGAAAGAGATTAAGAAAAGCTCTACAAAACCTCTTCTTAATTCTCTCTCGTCTCCCTGCCTCCCTTTCCCTATCAACGATCTCATCAGCACCACCAGGCGTCTCATCAAGAGGGTGAGGATGCCCGTGGTTTTCCGCCGTGATGGTCGTGTATTTGAGCAGCACACAGGTTTGGGGGTGCGTCTACACGCTCCACTTTGCAGGCTTTCTTCAGTCGTGAAAACAGTCCCATGATAACACAGTTTTTTCCACTCTGAAAAACCGATTACTCCGAAAACTTCAACCAACAAAATGTGCAAGTGAGTTCAAAGCCTTTAAGATAAGCGACACGTTCTAATTGTTGTGTGACGTCACAGGGGCTCATACGCGGATGAAACGATAGGAATGCGTGACCTGTTCCTTTTGAATAAAAACATATCCATAACATAACAACGTATGCGTGGCCATTAAGTTACAATTATATAAAATAAATAAATGAATACATACAAATTATATGTGGAAAAATATGTAGCTAAAATGTAAACAATATTTGTTTCTAAACTATTACTCGGATGTTTGTATATGTAAACATATATTGTTGCTGATTCAGCTGTTTATTTAAAACATTAATACATTAAACACAATAATAAAAATTAAAAAGTTGAGTTGTGATCTTATCACTTTATTTACACATCAATTCCACCTCGGGATATTTGGGGAAAATACCTAATGAGTTAAAAACACTGAATACATACACATTAGGCTTTATACATTTGAATAAAGTTAACTAAAAAATCAACACTTGTTGTCTTGAGCTTAAAAATGTCTAGCTAATATGGGATGTGTTTTTGGATTAATATATATATATTATATATATATATATATATATATATATATATATATATATATATATATATATATAAGTGTGTGTGTGTGTGTGTGCATGTGTGTACACCCCACACAAAAATTTTGTGAAATGGGTGAGTTGGGATTTACAGTGTATTGTCTTCTCAAAATCAAATCCACAAACAGTTGCTGTTTTGGACAGTTTTCACTTATAAGCTTGATCTGTGCTGGAGTGGTGTGGATTATACTTATCAGACTCTCATTCTGACTGGACCAATTCACTGTAGTAGTTTGTAATATTTTAGTAAAATTTTTGTTTATTTTTTGTTTTGATACTGTGTCGTTGTCATTGCAACGAAGAACCAATTGAGAAACACTGTCCTACAAAATTAATTCATGTTTCTAGTTTAAGAATAGTTAATGAAACAAAGGTAGGTGTCCACCTGCTTCTCCTGTAGTCTATCCAATGAACCACACAGATCATTCCAGGCTCTGGGTATAATTCATAAACAGTCGGAGATGGAGTGACCTTGCTTTTGCTCTTCTTCTCCAATCTCAGATCCTCTGGCAGTCTCATCTCTTCTCGGTTCGTTACAAAGCAGTGATGCTTGAGAGCACCTGTCCTGTAAAAACACTGCTTGTCCGTCTGCTCAGCTCACCCCTAAACCATCTCGATTGGACTGTGGAGGCCAGGTCATCTGGCGCAGCACCCCATCACTCTCCTTCTTGGTCAAATAGCCCTTGATGTCTTCGCTGTGACTCTAGAATTTCCATAGTCATGTAAATAAAGAAAACTCATTGAATGAGAACGCATGTCCAAACTTTTGGGCTGTAGGCTACTGTATATAAAAATAAATAAGTCAAACATGGGTCGTATTTTGTGTGAAGTATATCATTTAATATTAGTTTTCACTCTAACTTTTGTCTTATGGATTTTTATGTTATTATTTTTAAATTCACAGCTTTCCAAAATAATAATACATTCCAGCAGTCAACAGGAGAAAGAAAGAGGTCCAGTTTATAGACACTCTAGGAACACATAGCCTAGTGCATAACTATCTGTAAAGATAGGAAGGGCAATGAAGCAAATGCAAGTGAATGTAGTTTTAATGAGTAGATAAACAAATTAACAGAAGATAACCAGCAGGAACAGGATGGAGAGAGATGAAGTCACACGTGGCCAGGAAGTAACGGTGAGATGAGACCGCAGGAGAGCGTGATGCAGGAACTGAGATGAGTGATCCGGTGGAGAGGTGAGTGGATGGGGCTCCAGAAGAGCTGTGATCCAACGTAGTGAAGACAGTCAGAAACAGGGACGAGAAACCAGGCATGTAACAGGGAGCTTCAAACAACAATCTGTCAAACAAACCGAAAGACAGGGCAATAAATAGGGAGCAGATAATAAGTGGCAGCTGAGGCTGATGAACAGAGACGCCCGTTTGAAAGGATCAGTGCAGACGAGAGACACAACAAAAACTCCACGCAATAGTGATCAACAGAGACGACGGTTTTACCAACCATGACAATATCTTAAGACAAATGTATTATTTATACTTAATATTTTAATACTTTTTTCTCATAAAAATGATTCTTAATACTCAATACAAATAACTAAAACAAATGATAAATATAAATAATGCTGCTTCAAGGGATGGAAAGGCCACTCATGTCAGTCTGCTGGACACAAAGCTGACTGGAGACAGAAAACAACACAGTGGTCCTGACAGGGGAGTCGTTTTTGGTTGTTTCCCATGTCTTACAGAACCTGAAACATAAATCAGTGTTATTAATCAAAATACCTTACATTTAGAGCAAACTTGACTTTTAAATGTTTAAAATGATTGTATGAAGAAGAAGAAGAAGAGAAGAAAAACATTGAGCAAATCTTAGACTCTTAGTACCATAAACCAGTCATGAAGCAGCATCTCCTCCAGAATAAGTCTCTGCTGTGGATCATGCTGCAGGCAAGAGCAAATCATCTGGCAGCACTCTGTTCAAAAAGATGAGTGGGGTGTCTGATTGTTAACTTGACACTGTTTTATATGTAGATTGTATATTTTTATGATTAGAGCTCAAATTGTCAGTCTTCGTTCTATGAGGAAGATCTCACCTTTTGACAGGTCAGGGTTGGACTGAACGTTCTTACTGATCATGTGCAGGTCTTTGTCTTCTGGAAAATACCCGCACACCATCACAAACAGCAGGATCCCCAATGACCAAACTGTCGCCGGCTTTGCATGGTACCTGCCGTCGACATCAAACTCCGGTGGACAGAAAATTTCTGTGCCTAGAAAGAAGAGATTTTATATTTAATGCATTTATACAGCAGGATGTGTTTCAGTGAGCTAAACACGCTGCTGGCAAACATACCATTGAAGGCCACGTAGGCAGAATCCTTCATGAGCGTGCCGCACCCGAAGTCGATCAACTTGACCTCCAACGTGTCGGGGTTCACTATGAGGTTCTCCAGTTTTATATCTCGATGGAAGACTCCACGCTCGCAGCAAATCTTAGAGGCATGAATGACCTGAGACATAACATTTCGTGCCATCTCTTCATTGAGCCTTCGTTGGAGCTTCACAAAACTAAACATTCTCATGCTTGGCACGGGCCGCTCAAAGACCATGACATAGTGGTCCGGATCATCCTGCCAGTCCAGCAGCTTAATTATCTGTGGAACAGGGGGGCCGTTATTAGCCATGAGTGTCAGGCCGATCTCCATGGGAAGGTGTTTGGGATGACCAGGCTAAAAGGACAAAGTTACATTAACATGAATTTAAGATTTCAGAAATGGAAACAGTTACTGAGAAGCAATGATATACAGAGTGCAGGCTACTCACAACTCTTAATATGGCATATTTGGAGTCTTTTCAGCAATTTTCACAGCCACCTGAGCAACAAAGCAAAGAATTAACAATAAGCATTTGCACAGAGGTCATTCCATTCATAAATCGGAGTACAAATAAATAAATAAACCTTAAGGCCATCCTTGCAGCGAG
Source organism: Carassius auratus (assembly GCF_003368295.1). Classification (NCBI taxonomy): domain Eukaryota; kingdom Metazoa; phylum Chordata; class Actinopteri; order Cypriniformes; family Cyprinidae; genus Carassius; species Carassius auratus. The sequence continues at coordinate 17,871 of NW_020527598.1, read as the reverse complement.
TCCCTGCATGTATGTGGCTGTTGCTTCCTTCACCCAGCTTGGAGCCAAATTCATATCGCCAGAAAATGTGGTCTATTAGAAGATAAACAAATGTAGGTAGAATGAAATACATTTTTAAGCATTTTATCATTTACAATAACATTTTCTACTTCACAAATATGTATTATCCTTACTGTTCTCCGGCTCCTCTGCTTCATCATCTTCAGAGGAGCTAGCTGGAGTGTGGACGTCCTGAGGTTGGAGGACGCCCTCCTCAGCAGCAGGGAGGACTTCAGAGACTGGAGCTTCTCCATGATCATGAATCTCTACAATTTGTTGTAGAGAAGACTGGTCTACAGAGGGGAATACCAATAGTATGAATCCAGTCTGATATGAATACACTATTGCTTACTCAAATTAGTCAAATCTTTATTTACGGCACTTTAGAAAAAATTGTGAATGTGATAATTGTTTTATAGATTATGGCAGTAAACTTACCCTTGACCAGTTCTGCTTTGTCATCTTCAGCAGAATTTACTGGAGCATCGATGTCCTGATGTTGGAGGACGCCCTGCTCCAGCTGATCCTCAGCAGCAGGGAGGACTTCAGAGACTGGAGCTTCTCCATGATCATGAATCTCTACAATTTGCTGTAGAGAAGACTGGTCTACAGAGGGGAATACCAATAGTATGAATCCAGTCTGATATGAATACACTATTGCTTACTCAAATTAGTCACATTTTTATTTATGGCACTTTTGAAAAATTGTGAATGTGATAATTGTTTTATAGATTATGGCAGTAAACTTACCCTTGACCAGTTCTGCTTTGTCATCTTCAGCAGAACTTACTGGAGCATCGACGTCCTGATGTTGGAGGACGTCCTGCTCCATCTGATCCTCAGCGATGAGGACTTCAGAGACTGGAGCTTCATGAAGATCACAGATCTCTATAATGTGCTGTAGAGATGACTGATCTAAAGAAGGGAATACCAGTAATATTTATAGAATATTGTATAATCAGATTACAGCAGTTTTTCAAGGGGTCTTTTGAAAGAAATAAACATCTCCAAACAATGTAAATTGATTGGTTTCTGAATAAAAGTGTGTACTGATTGGTTTGTTAATGTACTGTGTGTACTGATTGGTTTGGTTTGGCAGTAAATTTACCCTTGACCAGCGCTTCCACTATGTCCTCTTCAGTCAAACCAACTGGAGTGTGGATGTCCTGAGGTTGAGGGACGTCCTGAGATTGAGGGACACCCTGAGGTTGAGGGACGTCCTGAGATTGAGGGACACCCTGAGGTTGAGGGACGCCTGGAGATTGAGGGACACCCTGAGGTTTAGGAACATCCTGCTCCAGGTGTTTCTCTAAAGCTGGGAGGACCTCAGAAGCATGAGCTTCTTGATGATCATGGATCTCTACAACAGGGATGTGTTGTAGAGAAGTCTGATCTAAAGAGGAAACATTAATAACATAAGTTAAAAATTATGAAGAATTAAAAAGTATTGAACAATTCAATTTCTGCAGACAATGTAAACCTATTTATTTTTGGTTATGACACCTAAATAAATTTGTCTATATAATTTATATACAATTTTATTTCAGTTTCAGTTTAAGTTATTTTAGTAACTTACATCAAGTTAACTATGTGAAAATAAGAGATGTTGCTCTGGTAACGTTGTTTTAAATATTTGTTTTAATTAATTTCAGTTGACATTTATTTTATTTGAAGTAACAAAAATGACTTTTCTGGTTTTGGTTGTCTGTAATAGTCTAAAAAAATAAAATGTCATTTCACTTGTGATCTTTAAGCTCTCACTCTAAAATGTTTGGGATGATAATCTTTTTTTTCTTTTTCTGGTCCAGTTATTTTTCTTTTGTAGATTTTTGCTTATAAAAATCTGTACACAAGAACAACAAAAGTTTCCCTGATGAAGGAAATACAAACCTCTATCATCATATGTGATTTTACCATCGGTAAGTCCCCGATACGACCCAGCCTCACTTCGGTACACTTTCTCAGACTTAGCCAGGTCGTATTTTCCAGTTCTTAGGCGAAAGAGATTAAGAAAAGCTCTACAAAACCTCTTCTTAATTCTCTCTCGTCTCCCTGCCTCCCTTTCCCTATCAACTATCTCATCAGCACCACCAGGCGTCTCATCAAGAGGGTGAGGATGCCCTTGGTTTTCCGCCGTGATGGTCGTGTATTTGAGCAGCACACAGGTTTGGGGTGCGTCTACACGCTCCACTTTGCAGGCTTTCTTCAGTCGTGAAAACAGTCCCATGATAACACAGTTTTTTTTTTCACTCTGATAAACAGATTACTCCGAAACTTCAACCAACAAAATGTGCAAGTGAGTTCAAAGCCTTTAAGATAAGCGACACGTTCTAATTGTTATGTGACGTCACATGGGCTCATACGCGGATGAAACGATAGGAATGCGTGACCTGTTCCTTTTGAATAATAACATTAATATCCGTAACAACGTATGCGTGTTCCGTTTTATAGGCCATTAAGTTACAATTATATCAAACAAATAAATGAATACATAAAATTATATGTGGAAAAATATGTAGCTCAATATTTGTTTCTAAACTATTACTCGGATTTTGTATATGTAATAATTATATATATATATATATATATATATATATATATATATATATATATATATATATATATATATATATATAGCCTATTGGTAAAGATACTTGACTCAGCTGTTTATTTAAAACATTAATACATTAAACACAATAATAAAAATTAAAAAGTTGAGTTGGCATCTTATCACTTTATTTACACATCAATTCCACCTCGGGATATTTGGGGAAAATACCTTATGAGTTAAAAACACTGAATTCATACACATTAGGCTTTATACATTTGAATAAAGTTAAATAAAAAATCAACACTTGTTGTCTTGAGCTTAAAAAATGTCTAGCTAATATGGGATGTGTTTTTGGATGAAATATATATATATATATATATATATATAAATGTATATAAGTGTGTGTGTGTGTGTGTGTACACCCTACACAAACATTTTGTGAAATGGGTGAGTTGGGATTTACAGTGAATTGTCATTTTCTGTTTTGGACAGTTTTCACTTATAAGCAATGCTTGATCTGTGCTGGAGTGGTGTGGATTATACTTATCAGACTCTCATTCTGACTGGACCAATTCACTGAAGTAGTTTGTAATATTTTAGTAAAACTTTTGATTATTTTTTGTTTTGATACTGTTTTGTTGTCATTACAACGAAGAACCAATTGAGAAACACTGTCCTACACAATTAATTCATGTTTCTAGTTTAAGAATAGTTAATGAAACAAAGGTAGGTGTCCACCTGCTTCTCCTGTAGTCTATCCAATGAACCACACAGACATTCCAGGTATAATTCATAAACAGTCGGAGATGGAGTGAGTCTCGCTCTTCTCCTCCAATCTCAGATCCTCTGGCAGTCTCATCTCTTCTCTGTTCGTTACAAAGCAGGGATGCTTGAGAGCACCTGTCCTGTAAAAACACTGCTTGTCCATCTGACACACACACACAACACACACACACACACACACACATACGCACGCACGCGCACACACACACACACACACAAACACACACACACACACAGGGACAATGTGCATGATGCAGGTATAGACAGACAGACTATTTTAGTGCATTTATATTTGTTTTATTTCTGTTAATTGAGAGCTCAAACATAAATAAGGTACAAAAGAAAACTCATATTTTTCCCCCTTCATCAGCCAGTAAAACAAGGCACTTACTGTAACATTTAAAAAAATTAGATCATTAATTCTAATTATATTCAAAAAAAAATTCACTATACATTTTTCGAATAATAAAATGCAATAATTTCATTATTTAATCATTTATAAAATATAATTAAATAGACTATTTTACACATTCAAAACAATTCAAAAAGTTCACAAATTAAGCACCCTTCTTTTTCACAAGGGCAATGAATGACAAGCTCAGGAACCGAATGATTTTTCTATAAAGAATAACTTATTACTATTAAGAAGGAGAAAATAAACACAACACTGAAAAGGAAAATAGTTTATTGAATTTTAGAAGAAATCATAGACAATAAAATAATGAAATACTTTAAAGGACCAGTACATTTTAAATGACAAATATCTGATTTTACTGAATGACTCTCTTATAATATTTGCTCTTTGTTGGCTGTATTCACGACGCAGTAGCTGGTTGAAGGGGACCAAACCTTGCAGAAACACCTGACTTGGTTCCATTTGACCAGCCACAGCAAGACGTGCTTCTTCAAAAAGAGAGAACGGCGGGCAAAGGGAGGAAGATTAATGAAGTATATCTTGACAATGTTCATCAAATCACTCTTGCAGTTTACCTGTTGAGAAGATAAATGTAAAATGTAATAATAATAAAACAAATAACAAAATGAAATCAGCTTGGCCCCATTTACAAACTGTGTCTTCAGTAAAGTGTCATTTTATTTTCTGTGCTGTTCAGTGAGTGAACATTGCCAGATAAGTTCAGCATTGTTAATTACTGCCTTTTTGTTAAATGTGCTGATATTTGGGAAAGAATAATCTAGTGCCCTCTTTAATAAAACCCATGAGGTTTAGTGAAGTGAGGGACAGCTGTACTCTGTCAGTCTGCCCTGGATCTTCAGTAGCTATGGGTCAGTGAGAGATGATCAGGGTGTGGATGCCCCAAACGTGCGTCTAAGGCAAGCCAGCTCACTAAAACAACAGCTTTACCACCTGATCCAGAATACTTCATGCAGCTCAAATGATTTTTGTCATCTGAGAATACAAAATGACACAAATGTATGTCAGTGTTGGGATTACAACTGTTCAGTTTATGTTTAATGAATCATTTTATATCCATCATGATGTGTTTTATTTGCATGCTACAGTCCTGTGGTGATGGATTCCTCCTGAAACCACACACTTCCTTACATTCCATAACTTGAATATTCATATGGGATTATAAGGAAGCATGTCATCACAAGCGGCAAATTTTAGTTTCTTCACAGAATAGAAAAAATGCATATGTCGTATATAAAGAAGATAAATGTTTTAAACAAAATAGAGTGAGGAGAATTTTGCTGCTTCATAACAATATTAAGTTATAGAGAAAATCAAAGGAAAATGCTGGATAACGCCAAAGTGGATGCATAAATATTGTCCAGAAACACATAAAAAAAGCAGTTTTTAGCATTCATTCACAACAAACATTTTTTGCTCACAAAAAAAAAAAACTCTCTGTAAAATAAGTTATATTACAGCTCAAATGCAAAGAAAAACAGAATTTACCTGTATTTATTATTTCCTCCTTTTCATTATTATTTTTGTGTTGACAAGTATCCATACACAGGGAAGTACATGGAGGTTAGCCAGCCAAGCGGGAGAGGACTAGCACATCTTTCTCACATTCAAATAGAACAGAAGGTTTCTCATTCCACCACATGGAAAGCTAAAAATGGGCACACTGCCCCCTTTTTACTCCTTCTTGATATAGAGACTGATTTACAGTAGATCAAAGACAAGCTATGACACCTCAGGTGAAAACCCTGTAACACGCTCATACCTCCATTTCCTTTATCAGCACCATTTCCAGTGGCAGAGGTGTAAAATCTTCCATTTGCTGCCTCGTAAAACAGAGATGTCACCCAGCATCTCAGTCCAAACGTAAAATAAAAATGGAGCTATATATATATATATATATATATATATATATATATATATATATATATATTTCTGTGTATTAGAAAGAGTTGAAAAATTTCATCCCATACATGGAATGGGTACGTGTTTGTCTACTCTTATTTAATTAAAAAATAATTTGATTTTTAACCTTCACTGCCTTGCCAATAAAGAATTTATATATATATATGTATATATGAACAAAAATAGATTAGAGAGGTAAAAAAAAAAAGTTATTAATAAATAGTCCCAATATAATATAAAATAATATAATTATAAAAAAATCAAACAACAAAAACTTGCCTATAGCCAACTCAATCTAGCCACAAATGAAAACTCTCCCCACACCTTTCTGTTCCCATCTTCCTTCTTCTGCTGAGTGCTACAGAGTATGGTCCTCTTTGCATGACTGGTGGATTCTGCCCAGACATAGCCACATGCTCCCGGCCTTTTCAAGCGCTCAGCCTCCCTTATACTCCCCCCTCTGCCCCGTGGTCCTCCACCTGTTGGTGTCCTTTAGAAGCCAGGGCCTCTCCTATGCCTGCTGTCCAACCCAATCAGGGCAGTGACAGGGGAGAGCGAGCCTGTGAAATCACACCTCAGCTGTTCACATTCGCCTTGAGACACCCTACACCCACTGCTCCTCTTTTTACACCAAATTTCAATGGCTCCTTTAGGGAGAGAGAAGAGAAACCAGAAATACAACTGTGGGCAAGTGACTTCTGTACAGTTGTGGGTTAGTAGTCACAGCTGAAACAAGCTAGTGTTACTACAGTCTTGGATTTGATAAGCTAGCGGGTTTTAGGCTCAAGGCTGGAAAGATTTGAGATCAAGATGCTTCAGTTTACTTTGATAATGGCAAACATTACAAGCACAGTTTTTCTGAGCACCAACAATAATGTTTATATGACAACAAATTTTTCTGAACATTTGTTTTGTGGCATTTTACATAATGCTGTATAGCCAATAAAACACTTCGATGATATTCTAACTTAATAAAATATTGTCTTTACAGTGGGGCCCGAAAGTCTAAGACACCTACTCAATATAATGCTCATAATACGGTTATTTTGTTTTGTCTTTTAAACAATAAAATGAAGTCTGGGTTTGTGGTGATCATGTTATATAACAAGATGATGACTTATATATATATATTTATATATATATATATATATATATATATATATATATATATATATATATATATATTTAAATCATAATCTTGTTGTTATATAACATATATATATATATATATATATATATATATATATATATATATATATATATATATATATATATATATATATATAAATTAAGGATACAATTTATTGCATTTATTAAATCAAAAATACAATCAATAATAATTTTGAAACTTAATTTCAATTTAAAAGAACTGTTTCCATTTAAATATATTTTCAAATGTAATTTATTCCTGTGATGGCAAATTTCAGATGATTCTTCAGAAATGTCATATATTTAATATATAAGTTTTATATATTAAAATATTAATAATTCAGTCTTACAACAGTTGTCACAGACATGAAACTTCATAATAAGCATTAAAAAAAATGTAGTACAGACTTTTGTCCATTTCATTCTTTTTAATGTGAATCGTTAAAAATTGATACTCATTTGATACTCTTATTAGTTTGATGAACTGTCCAGTTTTGCACTGTGCTTGAAACCACATGATTTCATGAGCCACCCACAGAATGAACCCGACCCAGTTCCATGGAGGAAATGGGAGAGGTCTGGTACATTTTCCCCTGCAACAAGCACACCAGTACCCCTGAAGTCAGCACCTGTGTTCTAAAAGAAGCCCAGGCAACAGGAGACCCAGGGCCAGAGATGAGGCTTGCTCTGAAACCCAACACTCTGCACCCTTTTAACAGCATTAAACTACCACAAATAGCCAGCAGCATTGCTCTTCTCAGGAATAGTACCATGCATGCTCAACAATTACTGTTTCCTGTGGCTGCACATGACAGTAACAAATTAGACATCTCTATCTATATCATTACCGAGGATTACAACATATGCCGCCAGTAATAACCACAGGTCATTACACCTATTAGTGAAGATAGTTTTGCTTCTAAAGCTAAAAATATGTCGTAGTTTCCCATAATTTTAAATTGTTTACTGTTCAAATGAACATTGAGTTAAAAACATAATCCATACAATAAATATAACAATTAAAACCATGAACCCTGATCACTGATTACCATGACCAGTCATTTTTAGTAACTAATCCAATGGAAGCTGTGAAACAATTGTAAGGTTATGTCTTTAATACACTATGGAAACAATACAGAGCAAGTGTTCACTCATGTCAATGGGAAAATAGTGAACGAAAGAGAGAGGGAGAAAGAGAGAGAGAGAGAGAGAGAGAGAATGAGAATGAGAATGCTCAGTGTTTGAGGAGAACGTAAGCTCCAAATCTGACCGCTCTGTTTATTTTTAATGCAGGCAGTCAAGCTGGGCCCCACGGTGCTAATAACTTTGTTTCTCTCTGACACTAGCATTTGGTCAGCAGCATCCCAGTTTATTCTAAGAGGTCATTTAGCTCTGTCTTTTTCCGGAGGCTGACATATAATTTTTCAGGCAGTGCCATTTAAACAGCTGATTCCCAGGACAAACGCACAGCACAAGACTGGAAGTAACTAGCTATAATCTTTTATTATATTTCTGCTCCGTTGCATAGAAACAATGATACTGTGGTTGTTGTGTTGAATGGCGCTTATTGATCATATAACTACAGTTATACATACAAAGTTATACATATAAACATCCACCCATAGCCCAAAACTATACATATTAACATTCACCCATAACTAAAGCCCTTAGTGTTGAGAAATAATTCCTTTCTTTCACTCAGACCCTTAATCTAGAGGCCCTTTATGACAGATAAATGCAAAAGGTTGTGAATCATGTTAGGTCCCAAATATAATAATTTGACAGAAAAATTTGAATCTGCATTTTGAAGTAATATAACAAAAGTAATACAATATATTAAAAGTATTTTTTGAGCAATATCAAAAAATATCAATAATGTGTCATCCACGTTTAAATTTAAACTGTAAACCTCTGTTGTTTGCCCCAAAAAAATTACATTTTAAAAAGTTCATTAAATTGTTTAGTTTTATGCATTCAACTGATAACCACATTTTGATAATTTGTATAATATCATAAAACACATAAAAATTAAATCAGACAAAGCAGAATTTCAGAAAAATAAAATATTTTTTTAGAGCGCTATTGCTAAAATTTAAATAAATTACTAAGTTGTTAAAGATTTATGAATGTAATTGATTAGACATATTTTTGATTGTTAAAATTTAATTTATTAAAATTGAATAGAAAAAATCTAACAGAATTTGGGAAACAATTAAATGTTTTTTTTAGGACTCTAAGCAGTCCCGCTTTATATTAGGTGTTTGAACTACTATGCACTTAATTAATTGTTGCAATTTATTTACTGTTACTAATCCTGTTTTATTGCAAAACACTGTTGTTGTTATTGAGGTGGGATATGGTTAGGAACAGGACTGTTGGTATGACTAGGTTTAAGAATGGGTTAAGGAGTAAAGTAGGGTCAAAAGTGTAATTACAGATGTAATGCAGATATTTTTTTTTATATATGCACAATGTCAAAACATATGTGCACAACAAATGTACTGTATCAAATGATTAATTTAAATCTTAATATATAGTAATAAAAGACACTTGAATATGCAGACAGAAGCATGGCACTCGAAAAACCAAGGTCAACGCTCAAACAGTCAAGCATGGTGCTAGCAACCCCAAAGACATTGGTTCAATTCCCAGCGAAAGCAATTAAATCTATACCTTGAATCAGAAAAAAAAATCATAATAAAATGTAAAGCATAAATGTAAATGAAGTTTCTTAAAACACTGGAAGATCATATTTTTAATCCGGAAAAGTAAATTAATGTCTTAGATGTATGACAAACATGATTTTTAAGAGGATATTTTAGATCACCTGGGAAAACATAAATGCAGTTTAATTAAAATTTACTCACACTCATGTCATCCCAAACCTGCATTACTTTCTTTTGTCTGTGGAACATAGATATTATGAAAATCTCTCTCTCTCCCTTTCTGTGTGTGTGTTTTCCCTGAGTACACAATGGATGTCAATGGGGTCACACTGACTTTCATTGTATGGAAAAACACTTTAAATATTCATCAAAATATGTCTTGTTGTGAAGAAGAAAGTAAGTCATTCAGTTTTGGAATGGGTAAATGATGACAGAAATGCAGTTTTGCTTGTGTGTGTGTGTGTGTTTGATACATGTGATTTCTTGTGTAATATGAAAGTCATCAATACACATCTAAAGGTGGAGCTGGTTAAGGCACATCATAATTCTTCAGCTTTAAAAGTGTTGTCCTTCTGTAGGTATGACAGTTGCTCCCGCTGAGGTTGACACAGCTGTCTGTGAGAGTCTGGTGCAGCGCTGTGAAGAATGGGAATAGAAAAGGTCAAAGGACACTTGCATTTCAGTAGATGTCAAAACAGGTGCTAGCAACTGAGAGGTACACAGCTTACTCCCTGCCCCACAAAAAAGCTCTTTGAATAAAAACAAATAGTTTTGTTTTATGTTTTTATTTGTTTATTATTATTTATTCGCAATTCACATTACATGTGAGAAGCATTTCTGTGATTTGCTGTTAAATCTCTGACTAGCTGGTGAACACCTTCACATGTATTTTTCCAGTCACAAGTAGGCTACAGTTTTAGTAAATGAAGGCTAGATTTTACTAAGCAGCAGACCAAATGGTCATATGGCAGGAAATGCACCTCTGACCCCATCCTGCCACTCCTTAAAACACCCACAAGAAATAGGCAGGGTGTCAAAACGGGATATGGATTGGTTCAACTGGTGTCAGCAATCTCACCGAAAAGCAGGGGGTTCCCAATGAATGAACATGTGAGCATTGGTGGTCAGGTTAAAGTTGGGGTAACTAGGTCAAAACTGACATAATCGTACTGCCTGACAAATGAACGAAGGACAATATGCGTGTGAAAATCAATGATTCTATTCTCTGCAGCCTGAAGCTGTGACGTGACAATAAAAATAAATATACCATGATTATAATATAATCAGATCAGTGTTAAGAAAATAATTCCCCAAAATCCTCAATTCCCAAAAATCTTTTTTGTTACTGCATCATCACTATAGGTTTCACGGCTGTCTTAAAACAATTTTCATGCTTGATCCCTCACATGCATGTAAAGACAAACTCACATGTAAAAGCACGGGCGTAGGTTTGGTCTCAGCTTTGGTGGGGACACCCCCCCCCCTTTTTTTGTTGTAAGATACCAGTGATTTCATGACTTCCTTTTTTTATTTCAGACTGTTGGCAATACAGAATATCACAATAAAGAAGTGAATCTACTTCATCTCATTATACTGTGCCCTGACCCCGATATACCATCCTGTATACTGTCCCTAAAGAGCTAGTATAACTGTATAATATCAAAAATGCACTCTCAAAAAAAAAAAATAAACACCTGAGACTGTGTAATGCTGAACAACCAAACGTTTATTAACATAACGTTTATTAACATAAATTATTATGTCTTAAACGTCTTTATTATTCTTATATATATATATATATATATATATATATATATAGCTGCTCCTATTGCCTACAACAGGGAAGGTGTAACATTGGGCTACATCTGTAACAATTATTTTCTGTATTTTGTTGAAAGTTTTCCACAGCATTGCTAGGAAATGGGTTGTTGTACATATTATATATTTTATCAAACATAATATACTTTTTTTAGCACTAAAATAAAGAAAAGCATGCATTGATGCCCTGCTAAAATGTGTTTAAACAAGCAAGATTTTTATTCGAGGTACAGTTTACTTCGTTAAAAACAAATATCAGCTATTGTGCTGGCTAGTTATAGATTTATTGTCAAAAAAGCAGTTATATTGCAAGGGTTGGTCGAAATAGAATGACTCTGGTGAGAGCTGCGCGTGTGCGCTGTGTAACTTCCTATGTTTACTACCGGGCAAGATGGCGGCGCCCATGTAACCACAGCGCAGAGCACGTTTATAAAACAAGCCTTATTTCTCTTGAGAAATCAGACTGAAAACTAGTTTAAACACCGAATGAAAAACTGAATTTTTTTCGATCGGTTTTTTTCGCCTATCGATTAATGTATCATGTTGCACAGAGCATTGGAAAATGAAAGAGCTGTGAAATGTTCACGAGCATTTAAGTGTTTCAAGAGCTGAAGACCCTTGATGATTTTTAGTAGAAGTGTAAGCCCTGAAGCATGCGGTGTGTGAAGGCATTGCAGCTCACCCTCGCTGTCGTCAAACCCGATGCTGTGGCCCACCCGCTCGTTCTGGAGGTGAGAGGACACTGCACTGCACCTGTCTGATTATACAAAAAATTAAGAAAAAAATCTAACGAACCTTGTGGTGTCTACATTACATACACCATGTGGATGTGCTATTTTTGAGTCCCCCCTTGACATTAGCAACTGAAATTCAGGAGGGGTCTGTGACTTGTTATAAGGTATAATAATAAGATTTTGATTATAAACTCCAATTACTACATGAAAGAGTATTTTTTCCTCTAATAGTTGTTTTGGAGGCTATTTATATACATTATTGTATGGTCAAAAAAAAAAACAGACATTTTTCAAAATATCTTTTATGTTCCGTGTTAAAATTTTCTAAAATAAATACGAATTATAGAATTTACTTTTTCATTTTTGGGTGAACTTTCCCTTGTATGTAATATATATGACTGTGTGTGTGTGCGTGCTTGTGTATTAAATTCAAATGAGCAATAAAAATGAAACGATTACTACAAAAGATGAAATATACTTAATTGCATGTAATATGGCTATTAACCAACTTCAGAGAACTGTGAACGTGTAGATGTGATGAATGGAAAGGCAAAACAATTATAAAAAAATATTATAAAAAAGATTGAAATAAATCTGAAAGTTTCAGGGGGTACTTCAAGTAAATATTTTCAGTCAAAGGGGTTTGCGTGACAAAAAAGTTTGGGAATCCCTGGTTTACTTCAGATTGTTACTCATCCTGCTATAAAAAAGAAACCTATCATGAGCAACATTCACTAACAAGTAACAAGTGTGACACCTAGCCCGTCTCCCCTATACCCATCCTGCTGAATGTTACCCTTTTAATGAAGAAAAGATGGATGACTTATAACTCTATATGTGGAGGCTTAAAGCTACATAATCATTTGTCTTTACTAAAAAAATGAATCCAATGTATCGCCTGATTTAATTTCCGCTGTCTGTTGCTTCAAAGAGATGAAGGTGCTTTTAATTAGTAACAATTTCCTCATACAAGTGGTTTAAAACCTGAAGCCCTGATTGCTTTCATTTACACCACCGAGACTAAACCTCTTAATTAACTACTTTTTATTTCTGTTAAGATCCTTTGTCGTCTTGTTGTTTAGGGCAAACGTTAAATGAAAAGACCTACTGCAAAACAGCAACAGGCTTCCCATTAGCATAGCAATGCATTTTCACCGACAGTGAGTTTAAGTTTTAAGAGATGCGGATGGGCACAGGAGAACAGCAACATTTTAATATAATATTTGTTTTTAATTTCAGGCTCTTCATCAGAAGATTCTCAAAAACTTCATTATAGTCCGAAAGAAGGATCTGATGTGGAGAACAGAAGATTCAGAAAGGTTTTATGCTGAACATGCAGGTAGAAAAAAATCTTTCTTCCTATATTGTGCACTGCATGAATTGAAAAAGGTCTGTGTTTGTAACAGATTGAATATGTGGATGTCTGTGTGATGTGTGATTTTAAACAGGTTGAGTCATAGTAAAAGCTTCACACAACCTGGAGTTAAAATGTTGACACAGCATGTGGAGAGAGAATATGGTACTCAGTCTCAGCTTATCATATCCTGACTCCAAAGAAAAGCAGCTGCCTCACATTCATATGTCTGTATTTTGTATGCATATGTATGCAATCATATAAACAGATTAAACCACACCAAGCTCGTTGGCTTAGTGGATAAACTGATCAAAAGATAAGCAGCAGTTTATTTTTGGTTATTTTTGTTTTTATTTTACAGGACGTTTTTTCTATCAAAGACTGGTTGAATTCATGGCAAGGTAAATGTTTACTGTCATTTCTACACTATTTGATACAGTGGCTTACAATATTACAGTATTTGTATTACATAAATGCAACCTTGGTGAGAAGACCTTTCAAAAGACATTACAAAATGTTACTGACCCTAAACTTTAAAGCGGTAGTGTATATTGAATTATTGTGAATATACAGATGCTGTATGCTGTACTGCTGCTCTTCCTCTCAAAAGGAGTAATTAATGGCAGATATATGTTCTCTCATTTGTGGAGAGGACATCAATGCTTGTTGTTAATGTAGCCGTTGATCCAGTTTAGACAGTGAGGCCAATGTTACCATGGCATCCTGTCCTCAGAACATGTCTCTGTCTGAGAAAGATAAAACATTAGCACATGCTTGAACTGACCTGTGTCTTTTAGTGTACCGTCAGAGTCATTTTCAAAATAAGAAGCTGATTATTACCAAGCTTTTAGTTCCATTTGTGCACCAGCAGTGCCACTAAGGCAGTACTGCTCATCTTTGTGACTAGTCCTGAATATACTATTAACGTCATATAGGGAAAAAAAAATCTATGTTCTTTTGGATCAATTATATTTAGCCATCTGTGCGAACACAAGGTTGTCACAGCTCCCTGTGTAATACTGCTATTCACTTATATTCCTGCAACAGTGGCCCAATGAGAGCATACATCCTAGCCAGGGAAGATGCTATCACTCACTGGAGGGGGATGATGGGTCCAACAAAAGTGTTTAGAGCTCGCTTCACTTCACCAGACACCCTGCGAGGCCAATACGGGCTGACAGACACCAGAAACACTACTCATTGGTTCAGGTAGAGTAACACTGAACACTTAACAGTTAAAGCAATAGTTCACCCAAAAATTTAATTAAGCTAAAAATCTACTCATCCTCCTGGCTATCCCAAGATGTAGAACAGTTTTTTTCTTCATCATAACAGATTTGGAGAATTTAAATCACTTGCTTACCAATGGGATCCTGTGTAGTGAATGGTGCCGTCAGAGTGAGAGCCAAAACAACTGATAAAAAACACAAGTAATCCTTGTGACTTCAGTCTACTAAATTAACATCTTTTGAAGTGAAGAGCTAAATGTTTGTAAGGAACAAATCCATTATTAAGGTGGTTTAACTTTAAACAGTTGCTTATGGATAAAATGCAAGTCCTCTATCCCGTAATACCTCTTCTTCCAGTACAGAAGCAATGGTTTAAAGTTAAAAACATGTTAATGGTGTATTTTGTTTATTACAGACATGCAGCTTTTCATTTCTCAAGATGTTAATTGATGGGAGTTGGTGTGGATTATTGTGATGTTTTCATCAGCTGTTTGGAATGACGCCACCCATTCACTGCAGGGGATCCATTGGTGAGCAAATTTTCCAAATCTGTTGTGATGAAGAAACATACTCATCTACATCTTGGATGATCTGAGGGTGATTACATTTCCTGCAAATGTTCATATTTGGGTCAACTATTCTTTAAACTGGCTAAATAGTCTAGATCAAATACATATCAAATACATATACAGTTAATAACCTCTCTAGAAAAGGCCTAATCAGTGTTTGTTTTTAAAACTCTAAATAAATCCTATACCATAACACGATATTTTAAAATAAAAATAATTTCTTAAATACATTAAATGAAAACAATATTCTTTTATTCTAAAGGCTTCAACATTTTTCTTATTTTCTTTCTCTCAGATTCAGTTGACTCTGCCAAGAGAGAGATTTCATTTTTCTTTCCAGGAATTCAATGCCGATGAGTGGATGTCGAGGGGAAGAGCCACGTCTTAGGTTGAGACAAATTACATACTCTCCAACGGGACACATGATGATCACATGTTGATCACTGGTTGATGGTGCTTTATAGGACTACATGAATGTGACTTTTCACCAGATATTTCAGCATTTTATGTTGCCATGTTACTCTTCTGTGGCCACAAAAAGCCTCTACAGAAGCTCTGCCAAGACTTTTATATTCATTTGTATGTGTTTTATATTTATGTATAAATTAACATTTGTTCTAGCTTTGTAGTAGGATGTCAATAAATATTTACTTCGACGTAGCAAACTCTAAGCACAGTTCTTTTTAAGTTAACACAGGTATTCCTGTTTATGATGTATTAACAGAATATAGTTAGAGGTTTTATATGCAAACAGTATTCCTCTCCATTTAGGAAATTAGTAAATTTGTAACGATTGTCCATTCATTAAAATGAGTTATTGCATTAGGTATCAGAAACTAACAATGAACAATACATTTTTTTTTTAAAGTTAATGTCAGTTTATTGTTATTCATTGTTACTTCAGTTTATTATAAACCATTACTCAAAAAATATATAGGCCTATATATTCAAGATTTAAATTTGTAATTGATCAAATTTCCATCCATCTGGATTAAACCGTTTTAATATTAATAAACAATCGGATGTATATTTGTCAGTTAATCATGAATGAAACACGAATAAGATTTATGGATCTAATAGTATGTAATAGTATTAAACCAAATGTTTTAAATGCACTACAACCAGGTTTATAAATTCATCATCCCTCAATTCAAGTCATAAATCACATACCATTTAACTAATACCACAACTTGCCATATTTGAAGTTCATACTTTATATTATATACCATTGTTTTCAAAATCAACCAATTTAATGCCAATTTTAAGGAATTTGAAAATATGACTTTATATCAAATAGATTCAAATTCTTAATAATAACCTATGCCAAGTATACCTAATGTTATTGTTTACAAATTGATAGCAAAATATCAATTAAAAAATACAAATATTAGTATATGTAGAAATCAACATGAACCTATATTAATAAATGCTGCTCATTGTTACTTTATAATACCTAATGAATTAATGTTAATATATAGAAACTTTTTGTCAATTGTTAAATCAGAGACTGAAGCAGGAGATTGGGATTCAGTAATAGTTATTATGCACTTCCAAATTACCACAATAGGTATTTAATAATTCAATTATAAACATCATCTTTCAGTGAGTAAAGCAGTAATATATCAAACAATATTGGAATAACAAAACAGAGCTGCTTTACTTTCTTGCACAGCACTTTTCGCAGTAGTGCTAGCTTGCTACAGAAACTGTACTTAGGATTTGAACAAATGTTTGAACTTGTACCCAAAAAGCTAAAGGCAACAATAGTGTGGTAGTAAGAGCCCTGATTTTAAAAGCAGTACATCAACTTCAAGCCACCCCTTTTCTGGAAAACTTTTTTCACAAAATCAGTCGTTAAAGGTCCACCTATCCTGTGCTTTAAGTGTATGTACAGTAGATGCTTTTACTAATATTATTTTTGTTGGCATCAGAAAAACAAATATTTTGACAAAGACATTACAGAGGAAAGTACATAAAAAATGTATGTTATTAAATCAGTCAAGTAAAACAATGAACTAATGAAACTAACAATTAACTGACCCTTGAAACCCGTTTATCATTGCACTGATGAACTTCTTCATTTAGATGATCCCTGGTTCTTTTTTACTTCTTTGGTCCCTGACATCTTCACCAAATCTTGCCTGAAATCCAAGATACAGTCTTCATGAGATCTTGGCAAACACTTCATTGAGGCACTAAGTCAGCTGCTGCGTCCATCAAACCATCCACTGGTTTCATGAGCTCATAGGTGGTTTGGATGTTTCCTTGATCTTCCCGCTCTTATCCACCTGCCGGATACTTTGAGTCACAGTGATGGTCACTTGCTTGGTGGACATCCGGTTGTCCTGCCATTTGGTCTAATGATGACATTGAAATATTATAATTATTATGACATAATTATTACCAAACCTTTTTAATTTTATTACAATTTCCCCTTTATTGCATTTCTTGAAACCTATTGCATTTCTCAGATAAATAATCAGAAGGTCACATTTTATTTCCTATTTACGGTATTTATTATTATTGTTATTTTTATTCAGCTATAGTTTTCAGTGCACAATTGCACATTATAATTTAGCATGTACTAAAATAATTACATCTAAAACTGAGATAAAAATGTATAAAAAAATGAATTGACAAAAAA